>NC_056750.1:290091328-290263828 GCF_019279795.1 Protopterus annectens | reverse complement strand
CTTCTTTAACTGTAGCAGCTGTCATTTCAAAGTCTTCCTCCTTATTGCATAGCCTTGATGTTCTTAATAGTTGATTCCATATGATGTTAGAAAAGGTGTAAGCAGGATGCATGCTTTGTCTGTGCAAATGTTATTTTTTGTACATGCTTTCTTGAATAACCTCATGTTAAGATGTCCAAAACTATCTTTAAAAATCTCTATATCTAAGAAAAAAGAAAGTTATGTACCTACCATAACATTCCATGTTTGTTGTCCTTAATCCTGCCTTCCTTCTTGCTGGTTGGGTTTGGAGCCGATCCTCAGTTCCGACTCGGACGATTTACTATAGCTCGAGAGCTTTTACTGGCTCGAGGCTAACCGCTATCCCAACATGCCTAGCGGTAGCTACCCAGATCTCGTTTGTAATAGCCCACACTAGACAAATAGTAAAAAACAAATTTTACTAAGTTCTTATACATTTAAGGTTAGGAAAGAAAGAGGAAAAAACAATGCATGGTTAACTAACCTGGTATGTCACCAGGAAACTCAGTTAGTGTAACCAATAAAGGAACTCCTCTTGAAAGGGGGAAGGAGGGGGGAACGGAAGAAGGAAGGCGAGATGAAGGATAATAAAAATGGAATGTTATGGTAGGTACATAACTTCGTTATGTTATGTTGTCCCATCTCGCCTTCATTCTTGCTGGTTGGGACCACATCCCCAGCACCTGGTTCTTGGGTGGCTCACTGGAACAAACTCTTCAGTACCATGGAACCAAAGGATGCCCTATTCCGGGAGACCGCATCCACTTTGTAATGAGTGATAAAGGTATTGAGGATTTGCTGCACATATTGAATCTAAAGGCAATTTGGGTTGGAAGGCAAGAGAGGTGGCTAAGGCCCTGGTTGAGTGTCCTCTGGCCCTCCCTGGAAGCATCGTTTTACGCAAATCATAAGAATACCTGATTGTGTCTGACAGCCACTTTAATAAGATCACTTTTGAAACTGGAGAACCTTGTTTATTGTCAGCAAAGGATATAAAAAAATTGGTCTGATTTTCTAAGGTCTTTGGTCCTGTGTAAATAAAAACGTAATTGTCTATGAACATCCAATTGGTGGAGTCTATACTCTGCCTTGTTGCCGTAATTGGGGAAGAATACAGAAAGCTCAATGGACTGATTTAAATTATACTCTGAGCATACTTTTGGTAAGAAGGAAGGATTGGTTCTCAGAGAGACTCTATCTTTGTGAAAAATGAGATACGGAGGGCAAATAGATAAAGCATGTAATTCAGAAACCCAGTTAGCTGAGGTGATAGCAACCAAGAAAAAAAAAAAAAAGTTTTCCAAGATAGAAATTTCTGGGGGCAAGATGCTGCTGGTTCAAATGGTGGAAGAACCAGAGAAAGTAAAACCAACTTTAGGTCCCGGAGGGTAAGTTCTCTTACCGGGGGCCATAAAAGAGTTGTACCTCGTAAGAATGCTCTGCACAGCTTATGGGACATGATGTTAGAACCCAAGTCTCCTACATGAAAATTGGAGATGGCAGCTTGTTGGACCCTAATAGTAGCTGCAGCTTCCCCTCTTTTGAAAGTTTCAGCCACAAAATCAAGAATCTTGTGAACAGGAGCAGTGAAGGGATCAATGTCATTACTCTTCGCCCAATAAGAGAACTTCCTTCATTTGCTAGTGTAAATCTTCCTGGTAGTGGGCTTGAGAGAGGACACTAGGATGTGTTGTACAGCCGGGGAAATGTCTGGGAACCTGGCTAAGACTAGAAGTGGAGAAACCAAGCAGTCAGCTTGAGAGTTTGTAGGGAAGGATGGAGCCCACCCAACTGATGCATCAAGAGGTCCGGAACTGGGTCCAGTATCCAAGGCTCCACATGAAGATGATGGCGAAGAAACGGATACCATATCTGATGAGGCCAGTAAAGAGAAATGAGGATGAGTTTGCAACCCAGCGACTTTGCTTTCTGAATTACCTTTGGAATTAGAGGGAACGGTGGAAAGGCATAAAGTAGTCCCGGAGGCGAATTGTGAACATGTGCATCCTTGGGTGACTGTCCTGGAGGGGGGACTAGGGCAAAGTGGCTGCTGCATTTGTTGAGGGGAGTGGCAAAAAGATTGCAGCATGGCTGGCCCCATTTGGAAAAAAATCAAGTCCACAACTTTTTGCTTCAGGGACCAGTCGTGAGACATGAGGATAGCCCTGCTGAGCCTGTCCGCTATCACGTTGGATTTCCTGGGAATGTGCGTCGCAATCAGAAAATGTTGGGAAGACATCACCCATTGCCATACCTGTAATGCCTCCTGACACAAGGGGTAAGATCTGGACCTTCCCTGCTTGTTTATGAACCATACCACTGACATATTGTCTGTCTGAATTGCAATGGTCCCAGTAGGTAGAGAGTCTTGAAGTGCTTGCAACGCCAGAAGCACCGTTCTCATCTCTAGAATACTTATATGCAAATGGTACTCGTGAGATTGTCACATTCCTTGGACAGTCTGTCCCAGATAATGCCCCCCCACCCTATCTGGGAGGCGTCTGTGGTCACTGTGGTTACTGGATGGGGGTCTAGAAAGGGTCTGCCCAAAGTCACCTGGGGGAGACAAGCCACCATATTAAGTCCTTTTTGCAAGTTTCGGTGATCAAGATCATGTGTGACATTGGTAAATCCTGGAAAGACCACTGAGCGAAAAGAAACCACTGCAGAATCCTCAGGTGGAAGCGTGCTCAAGGAACTTGTGTAATTACTGCGGCCATTGAGCCCAAGACTTGTAATACTTCTCTTGCCTGTACTCTCATCTTCTTTATGAGAAATGAAACCTGCTAACGAATGGTTGACACCCTGTGTTGAGGCAGCTTTGCTATCATGCGTCTTATATCTAAGTCTGCCCCTATGAAGGTAATAGACTGACAAGGCAACAAGGCAGACTTTTTGTAGTTTTGGAAGCAGTGAGGAGCCATTCATCTAGATATGGAAACACCTGAAATCCTAGATGCCTCAAGTGAGCCATTACCACTGCCATACACTTGGTGAACACCCTGGGGGCTGTGGTGAGACCAAAGGGCAGGGTTCTGAACTGATAATGACTGGCTCCCAGCTGGAAGCGTAGGAATCTCCTGGATTGCCTGTCCATTTTTATGTGGTAGTACGCATCCTGGAGATCTATGGAGCACATACAATTGTCCTGACCCAAGAAGGAAAGAATGGACTGCAGTGTTGCCATCCGGAACTTCATCTTTTTTACTGATTTGTTTAGCTTGCTGAGATCGATCTCCTGTCCCAGTCTTTTTTGGAACTAAAATGAACCTTGAGTAAGTTCCGGATTCGATTTGGTCTGCAGGGACTTCTTGGATGTAGCAATCTTTGTACCTCTACGATTGCTTGATCCCAAAGACTGGGTAGAACATCTGGGATAGAATGTTTTTCTTTTGAGGGGGGTAACTGGGAAAAGGGAATTTTGTAACCCCTGGATATTATAGACAGTACCCATGCTTCTTTCATGATAGTTTGCCAAGCTGCCAGGTACAGTGATAGTCTGCCCCTGACTGCCTCCAGAAGCAGACAGTAGGGCCTCCTTTCAGGAGTGCTGGAAGGGCCTAGCAAAGAATGTATCTCTGTTGCCCTGCTGTTGCGGAACCCCTCTGCCACGAGGGCGGCGTCTTCCGTTGTTGTTTCCCCCTCTGCCCCTGGGGAAAAAATCTCCACATGTGTCAGGTGACGCTCCCTGGGATTTTCGAAACCACATCTTTCCACTCTTCTGACCTTTAGGATAGGGTCTAGATGGAGTGGAAAAATGGAGTCCTACGGCAGAGAGAGTCTTGCCATACTGTTCATACCTGGGGAGAGTCTCTTTTACCTGAGGCCTAAACAAGGATGAGCCATCAAAGCGGGTACTGGTAGATGAAGACTTGAAAGGTTCCGCAAACTAACAAAGGTGCATCCAGGTGTGTCTCTACAAAGCTACGCCAGTACCTGCTGCCCTACTCACTCCATCTGCCGCATAAGAAATGAGCCTGATGGAGGAGTTAACCAGTGAATTCAAGGTCGCAAGATGGGAAGCCGCCCTGTTCGCAACTCCCTCAGCTGTAGGATCTTGCAGGGTATCTCCTAGCTCCTTGAGGATATCCCTCTGCAGTCATGTGAAGTGTGACAAGTAATTCAGCGACCTGAGAGTAAACGTCACTGAAGAGAACATATGCTTCCCATACCTGTCCATCGTACAAGACTTCTTGTTTGGCGGATGGACAGATGAAGAAGTTTCTGCAAGTTCCTTCTTAGTGTCTGCTACCACCACCATGGCATCAACACGGACCCCTTTGGAAAGGAAAGATTTGTCCTCGGAGGCAGTAATAAACTTGTTTGGTCTCCTCGAAACTGGTTCCATGGACTCTGGAGCGCTCCACGCCTTTCGACTCACTAGGGACAAAAGTGGGTCAAAAGGCGGAGACACCCAGGAGGTGGAGTGTCAGGAACCAAATGCATCCAGATAGACAGACTCATCCTCAGAAGGACCTGGGGAATTCCAGCTACCCCTCTAAGGATTTTCAAGATGTCCGAAAAAGAGGCTCCTCAGAGGGGGACCGTGGGGACCCTTCTGATTCATCCAAGTCTGTGTCTGATGTGATGGACTTGGGGAAGTCCAGATGCTTCTTCTTACATTTTTTCTTCCAACAGACCTCCTCAGAGTGTTCAGCGGAGATTCTGGAAGAAGTGGGGTCGCCCAATGGGGCATCCTGGGGTGTAGGTTCCCTACGCTTGGAGGCAGGAGGAGGGTCAAAGGCAGGCACAGGCACCGAGGGAGAAGGAGCCAATGGAACCAAGGGTGGAGCGGTCTCAGGAGACAGCACGCTCCTCATCACCTCGAAATTGCCACGGTCCTGAGTCAAAGGAGCCTTCGGCTCCAAAGAGCCCGGAGATCTCCTGCGAACTGACAGTGACGGCTCCAAGGCTGATGTGAGAGCCGAGCTCACCTGCACAGAAGATCCGAGAGGGAGAGCGAGGTCGGACAAGGGTCCAATGCCACTTCCCCCCTCGGAGCTGGCGAGAGAGCTTTAGCACCCAGATCCCTCGATGAACTGAGACATCGAGGAGATCGGAGTGGGTGTCGGAACCGATAAGGGAGAAGTAACTGGGGCCGACGGTTCCACCATCATGACCTCCATGCTCTCTGGCTCCGAGCTCAAGAGAGTTGGAGGAGGAACCGATGTAGAAGATGGATGGACTGAAGGAGCCAATTCCTTATGAGCTGGACTCGATAGTAATTTAGTAAGTGCCTGTGACTTGAGGACCCTATTGACCACTCTCTCCACGTCATGATCTGAAAGCCTGGAGGACTGAGAGGAGTGCGAAGAGGACCGGTGACTGCTCGCTCTAGATTGCAGCAAAGGAGATTGTGGAGCAGAGCATACCAGCTCCAAAGAAGAAGACCTTGTAATTTTATGGGTCCGGACTGGCTCCGAGGACACTGATGGAGCCGCCAGAGACTTAGCTTTGTCGGAGCCAACACTGGGAACTGACAGAGCCAAAGATTTCACAGTGGATTTTGTCTGTTCTGAGCTCGAAACCGATGGCTTAGGGGATTTTTCTGACACTTTAGCTGGCTGAGGACCCTGAGACGATGAATCTTGAGGGTTCTTCAGAAGGCCATGCAAAATTAATATATTCTTTCTCTCCTGCAGGACTCTGGAACTAAAAGCATGACAGATAGAGCATGAGTCCTGCAGGTGAACAGCCCCAAAACAGTATACACAACTCATATGCCTGTTCGTAAGGGACATTTTTTGGCAACACGAGTCGCATTTTTTGAACCCAGAGGGTTTTGAATCTTCAGACATAGTGGATATGACAGAAAAAATACCACAGTGAGAAAACAAGGCTGTAACAGCTAACAGCACACAAGAACTAAAAACTACTAACAAGGCTGTAACGGCTAGCCCAAACAACAGGAAAGGAAATCTCTCTCCTTTTTTTTGTTTTTTTTTAAAGGAAAGAGAAGAAGAAGAAAAGGGGAGAGCCTTTAATTTAAACGGTGACTCCCCCAATAGGAGAACCTCTAACTTAAACGGCTATCCCAGAAAGGGTGGAGAAAAAGAAGAAGAACCCTCTAATTTAAACTAGCTCAAAGGAGAAGGCAAGGCCTAAGGAAGAAGTGATGGCCAAAATACCAAAAAAACAGTAGAAAAAAGGTAATTAGACTAACGGGGGATAATATATGCTCTAACTAGGTTAATTCAACAATAAAACCTTGGAAAGGATAATAATACAAGTGAAATAATTCTAAGTACTTAGCCTGAGCCAATAGTCGCAATCTTGACGCTGCAAGCGGCAAAAGAGATCTGGGTAGCTACCACTACGCATGTTGGGATAGGGGTTAGCCTCGAGCCAGTAAAAGCTCTTGACCTATATAAATCGGCTGAGTCGGAACCGAGGATCGGCTCCGAACCCAACCGGCAAGAAAGAAGGTGAGATGGGACAACTTGTCATATTACTTGTCGAAAAATTGATATAAATATGGATATTAAGACCTTGAGGAGTACCACAGCACAACCCCTCATTCCATGTGAATGTAATCCCATTATGGTTTCACACAATGAAGGTTGTCCAACTGACCAGCGTGAATGGCTGAAGAATAACAGCAGGAGAAATTGTATTAAGTTGACATATGCCAGTGATGTAAAACAGACAGGAGATGACATATGCTCTAATTGGAAGATACTTACATCAGACCCTCTATTGAAAGACATTGTTGGTGAGCGACCAAACTTTGTATACAGTAGGAATAAGAACTTGAAGCAATTCCTATGGTATTCATCTAATGACACATTGGTACCTGCTAAAAGTAGAAGTGGTATATTTCTCTGCAGACTTTGCACATGCTGTAAATATATCCTTTCGAGCAACGAATTTGTACATCCACAGACGGGTAGGAAATATCAGTGTTACAGTTATGCAGACTGCATGACTAAACATCTTGTATATTTGGCTAAGTGTTGCTCTTGTATGTGTTTTTATGTGGGAGAAACTGAAAGATTCTTCAAAGAACATATATCTAAACACGCCAGTGATATCAAACTGAAAGATGTTAAAAATCCACTATTTAAACTTATTAATGACAATCCTGGACACTATTTTCAGTTCATGGCCTTGAAAGTGATGAAAGTCAGCATTAGAGGTGGTGACACTACACTGAAAACAGAACGTAATGAAATGAAGTGGATAGCAAGGCTACAAGCCTGTGCAACACCAGGCTTAAATACGAATTTACCTCTAAAACCTGCCTGTAAGGGGTGGAAATTACATAGATGGTTATGATTGGCCTGCAGAAGGGTGTGTTTTACTTGGAGCATCTGATTGGTTGAAGGACATACTTACTGAGAGTTTTTCATGAATGAAGTCAGATCTGAGGAAGGGTTCTTTGAAACCTGAAAGTGCTTATCTTTTTACCAGCAGAGGTTTTATTTGTTGTTTTATTAAAGTTTATTTTATGTCCAACTGCCTGGTGACAGCAGTTTTCTTTTGTTTTTACAGAGTGTATTTTCCAAGCTGCCTGTGTTTGCCTGTTGGACTTTTTGCTTGCGATATATATATATATATATATATATATATATATATATACATATACACACACACACATATACACATATTCACAAATGTGTATATAAATAAATGCATATATATAGCAAGTGTGAGTGTGTGTGTGTGTGTGTGTGTGTGAGAGACTGTATATACATATATATATATATATATATATATATATATATATATATATATATATATCGGGCGGCGCAGTGGTGCAGCGGTTAATGCTGTCGCCTCACAGCAAGAGGTTCTCTGGTTCGATTCTCGGCTGGGGTGCCTTCTGTCCGGAGTTTGCATGTTCTCCCTGCAATCGCGTGGGTTTCCTCCGGGTACTCCGGTTTCCTCCCACATTCTAAAGACATGCTTCTGGAGCATTTCTCCCCGGGCCTCCGCTGAAAACAGGATCTGTGGAACCTAGTCAGACTTTCCCAGTCAACAAATGTTAAATAAATAAATAAATAAATAAAAATAAATAATAATTAAAAAAAAAATATATATATATATATATATGGATATATACTATCATGTCCTCAAGGCGGACTCGGTAAAATCCAAGTCACTCGAAACTCGAATCTCGAACACTGGCAATGTTGAATACCGATATTGTGGAAGTACAAATCTCACCGCATTTTACCACTCGTCCCAAGATTGCATTCAGTTTGTATTTCGGCATTGTCAGTTTTCATGGATGGAAGTCGATGCTACGACCATTCGAATGAGTCCGCTTAAAGGATATGATAGCAAAGCGATATATATATATATATATATATATATATATATATATATATATATATATATATACACACACACACACACACACACACACACACACACACACACACACACACACACACACATACAGTGGAACCTTATTAATATGCACTTAATTTGTACACAATCCCAGTTAATACATGGTAAAGACTTGCCTCCCACTACTGCAAAATTAGTGCGCGGAATTCATTAAAACGCAGTACACTGGTACAGCATGTGCTTACTGTGGTCACATGGATGAAGGACCATCTTTTCCAACTAAAACATAAGCTTTCTTTACAGTTCAATGGCAATATTGGTGAGATGTACAGTAGTGTATTTCAATGTACAGTACAATATGGACTGTATTTCATTTATTCCAGTTACTGTAATGTCATTAACAGGGCTAATTACAATAATGGAGCGAGGCAAGCACAAACAAAACTACACTGTTGTTGAATAATTAGCAACAGTGGAGTGGATTCGTAATGGCGAATCTCAAGCCAAAGTTTCTACAGAATTAAACATTAATGAATTGACAATTTGTGGTTGGCTTAAGAAGGAATGTGACCTGTAAAAGTTTGTGCAAACTACTGATTCCACCGAAGCCCTTGAACGGAAACAGGTGAGATATTCAAAAAAGCCAGAGGTAGCTTGAGCATTGCGCATATGGGTTGGCAAGAGCAAACTAAGGGGACACCGTTTACTGGCCCAATTCTCCAAACACAAGAGGAGAAATGTGTAAATCTGATGGGCCATGGTGAATCATTTGTAGCTAGAAGAGGTTTTACTGATAGGTTTAAAAAGCATCATGGTATTGCTCAAGCTTTAATATCTGAAGAATCCCAACCAGCAGACGAAGCCACTGCTAGGGCTTTCTCAAGCATGTTAAAGCATGTTATTGAAAATGAAGGCTTAACGGATGAACAAGTCTACAACAGCCTTGTTTACTAAATTACTGTCTGATAAGACTTTAGCTTTAAAATATGACTCTAATAAAAGGACTGGATATAAAAAAGTAAAAACTAGGGTCAATTTACTTTTTTGCACCAACAAAAAGTACAGTTTTGTACCTACCATAAATGTAGATGTTCGAAGATCCACATTGCTGCAGTCATAACCTGTGGGTAGTCCGCTGTCCTCGGTCGGCCCGAATACCAAAGAGTTAGGCTGGCGTCGGTCATGGTCACTCAGATCCGACGTCAGTACGCCGTGGTATTAAAGCGCATGACCGACGTCATATCCTCAGTCTTTCTTGCCCCAGATGTCAGAAGGTCCTAAAAAGAAAGGCCATAGCCAAAAACAGAAAAACCTCCAAAACCCATGTACAAACAATAATTACAACCCAAACCACACAACCACTCCAAAATACAGAGGGGAAGGAGGGAGGGAGGGTAAATTAGACTGCAGCAATGTGGATCTTCGAACATCTACATTTATGGTAGGTACAAAACTGTACTATGTTCTTCATCTCACACTGCTGCAGTCATAACCTGTGGGTAGAATCCCAAAGCAAAGGTAAAGGGAGGTTGGCAAAATCATAAAGCATTGGGAGCTGCTAACATGCCCTGTAAAATTGCAGTGGCAAACCCAGCCCTAGATTTGGAATAAAGAGGGAGATGGTAATGTCTAGAAAAAGTGTGCACTGAACGCCAAGTAGCTGCTTCCAAAATATCTTTAGTAGCTACACCCCTTAAAAAAGCAGTAGAAGTGGCAGTAGCCCTAGTGGAATGAGGTCTGATTCCAGACGGAATCTCCTTCCCATGATGAGAATAACAAAAAGCAATACAATGGCCAATCCACTTAGAAATATTTTGTTTTGAAACAGGTTTCCCCTGAGAGCCCAAAGCAAAAGAAACAAATAACTGCTGAGACCGTCTGAACCCTTTAGTTCTGCTCAAATAATAACGCAACTGCCTGTGAATATCCAAAGTGTGCAAAATTTTCTCCCCTTTATTTTGGGGATCAGCATAAAATGTAGGCAAATGAATAGATTGGTTCAAGGCCACATTTGAAACCACTTTAGGCATAAAAGTAGGGTTAGTACGCAGGGATACCCTATCCTTATGAAAAATCAGGAAGGGTTCAACTGCCATTAGAGCCTGTAATTCAGATACCCTTCTAGCAGACGTAATGGCCAACAAAAAAGCAGTCTTCCAAGACAAAAACTTCAACTCAGATGTAGCTGCAGGTTCAAAAGGAGGTAAAGTGAGTTTTTCCAACACAAAATTGAGATCCCAGGAAGGAGTAGGAGCTCTACGCGGGGGTCTTATGTTCTTTGCCCCTCTAAGAAATTGCTAAAAAACAAAGGATGAGAGAATAATGGTGGGTCACAGTCATAGTGAGCAGAAATGGCTGCAGCATGAACTTTTACAGAGGAGAAAGACAAACCCTTGTCCAATAATTCTGTAAGATACTGAAGTGAAACACTCAAATTAGGCCCTGAAACATCAAAGCTCTTTGCTCTGCTCCAAATAAAAAATCTCCACCATTTATCAGCATAAACTTTCCTTGTACTAGGCCTTCTGGCCTCCAAAATGACATTCAAAACTTGTTGAGGAAGCTGCGGCCTTCCAGGATCTAGAACAGAATATGCCAGGCCGTCAGATGCAGGGACTGTATCCTGACATTGAGGAAATGATTGCCTGCCTGGGACAAAAGGTGTGGAATTGAAGGCAAAGGCCAAGGAGGCTCCCGTACTAAACTCCTCAGCAGAGGGGTACCAGTGCTGCCGTGGCCAATCTGGAGCTATTAGAATCATGGAGGGCTTGTCCTGTCTGACCTTCAAGAGCACCTTGGGAAGGAGAGGCAGAGGAGGAAAGGCATAGACGTGAAGATTGTTCCAACTGAATGATAGAGCATCCACTTTCCAAGCTTTTGGATGAAACATCTTTGTGCAAAACTTTGGCAACTGGAAATTTAGTGGAGAAGCGAACAGATCTATGTCTGGAGTCCCCCAAATCACTGTCAACTGTCGAAATACATGAGGATCCAACTTCCACTCGTGGGGATCCACCATCTGTCTGCTCAAAACATCCGCTAAGGAGTTCTGTGCTCCTGGCAGAAACCTTGCCTGAAGAGTGAGGTGCAGACTGAGAGCAGTCTCCCACAAAATCATAGCTTGCCTGCAAAGAGGGTACAAATGGGTTCCCCCTTGCTTGTTGATGTACCACATGACAGTTGTGTTGTCTGTTTGAATCAACACTTGTCCTGGGTGAAGTAGATCCTTGAAAGCCATCAATGCAAATTGGACTGCTAACATCTCCTTCAAGTTGATATGCAAATGTTGAAGTCTGGCAGGCCACGTGTCTTGAACCCATTTTCCATTGAGATGTGCTCCCCAAGCCTTGTCTGAGGCATCTGTCGTTAAGATCTGACTCGCCTCTGGTCGGGTCACAGAGAGTCCCTTGTTTAGGTGACATTCCTGAGCCCACCATAAAAATTCCTTTTGAATGCAAGGTATTATCTGAATGACAGTGTCCAAATCGTGGCAGTGTTGAGTCCACACACTTTTGAGATACCATTGTAGCTTCCTCATATGCAGTTTGGCATTGGGAAACACCAGAATACAAGATGCCATGAACCCCAAGGCTTGAAGGACTGTCCTTGCAGTCAGCCTGGACCGTAGAGACAATTGTTGGAAGTAAAGTGTAAGATTTCTTTGCTTGTCCGGGGTCAAAAAAGCCATCTGAGAGGCTGTATTCAGTCTCACACCCAGAAAGCACATTTCCTGAGAGGGTACTAGACTGGACTTTGTTTCGTTCACAGAATACCCTAGGCACCTTAACACTGCCATAACATACTGTAGATGGTGAAGTAGCTTGTCTTTGTCTTGAGCAAGAATCAGGCAATCGTCCAAATAAGGATAAATTTGTATTCCTCTTAACCTGAAGAAGGCTATCACCGGAGCCAGGACCTTCGTGAACACCCTGGGCGCAGTAGATAAGCCAAAGGGCAATGCAGAGAACTGAAAATGTAAAATCCCAGCCCGAAAACGCAGGAATCTCCTGCAACTGGGCCTGATAGGAACATGAAGATAAGCCTCTTTGAGATCCAGAGTTACCATCCAGTGATCTTTGCCCAACAGACGCAGAAGTTGTTGCAGAGTCAACATTTTGAATTTTGGAATGTCCAGGTATGTGTTGAGGGTAGATAAATCCAAAATTGGTCTCCAAGTGTTTCCTTTCTTTGGTACAAGAAACAGGCGAGAATAAAATCCTAGGCCCACTTCTGACAGAGGGACCTGCTGTATAGCCCCCATTTGAAGAAGTAAAGAAATCTGTTTGTGAGCCTCCACCCTTTGCTGAGGAGGAACGTCCGGCATGCCTTTGAAAGGAGGCAATGTGTGGAAATAAAACTTGTAGCCTCGGTCTATAATGTCCAACACCCATTTGTCCTGGGTGACTAGTAGCCAATTTTGCCTGAAAAGTGCCAACTTTCCTCCCAGAGGAGCTGCCAGACAGGAAGGATCTGGCAGCTGAAGATGCAGGTCATTGGGTCTGTTTACGAAAGGACTGGCCCATGCCCTCACCTGTAGATTGTGCAGGGGAACTCCACGTTCTAGGCCTGAAAGAACCCTGAGCTCTGCCCCTACCACGTCTAGATCTGCCCCTAGACTGTAAATCAGAAGAAGGGTAAGCCCACCCCTTAGTAGGCCAATTTCTGCTAAACTTAGGGGGCTGCACCTGCAAAAAATCCTTAACAGTCTGCATAGACTTAGCTTTGTCTTCCATTTTCTTCAAGACTGACTCCACAGGAGAACCAAACAAAACTTCAGACTGAAGAGGAGCATCCAAAATTCGAGCTTTAACATGCTCTGACAAGTTCTGATCCTTAAGCCAGGCGTGCCTACGAATAACTGATCCAGTGGCAGCCACCCTGGAAGAAGCCTGTAAAGCATCAAAACCACACTGCAAAGAATGCTTACCCACCTGATCAGAGGCATGAACCAAATCCTGTAATTCCTTACACTCTATGCCCTCTGCCAAAGCATCTACCTTAGATTTTAACTGAGTAAGAAGAAAATTCTGGTACTTCAACATATGAAACTGGCAATTCAAAGCCCTCATTGCTAGAGTGGAAGAGGTATACACTTTTTTACCCCACCTATCCAAAGCTCTAGAATCTTTATCCATAGGAACTGGATTCTTTACAACAGAAGCCCTGACCCCCTTAGGTCCCTGGCTAATAGTTTCTGGGTCAGCCCTTGGGCTCTTATACAGATATTTATGAGCCTCTGGCACTCTGTAATACCTATCTGGTTTAACCGGTGCAGGAGGCAAAGAGTCTGGATTAAGGAAAGCCTCAGAGAAAACATCCTGAACAACATCCAAAACAGGAGGTATAGCCAAGGGCCTATGTTGTGGTAAAAACAAAAATTCCCTAAGCCTCTTTCGGGAATCTGAGAAATCCTGACCTTCCCATTTAAAATGCTCCCTCATAGAATGCAGGGTTTCTGAAAAAGAAAAATCCTCTGGAGGAGAAGCAGAAGGAGTAGAATCCTCTGCGTCTGAATCAGAATAAGGAGGAAAATCCTGAATGTCTTCAGCCGAAGACTCTGAGTAATCTGAAGAATGTTCCAAACCTTCCACCTCAGGCTCCACCCTAGGCCTTTTATCTGGGGGGGGCATAGAACCTCTGATTAAAGAAATCAAATCTTCAGCCATTTTAAGCATGTGTTTTTTAGGTACAGAACCTGCAGAACTAGGACTGACACCAGAGGAAGACAAACCAGGCCTGACCTTGGAAGGTACCTTAGAGACAGAAGGGGAAGGCCTAACCACCTTATGCAAAGAAGGGAGCACAGCCACCTGAGAGGCCCCCTCAGCCTGACCCGACTCCTGAGAGGCCATATCTTGCAAAATTAACGGCTCCCCCTGAGACTCAGCTGAAACCTCGGCTGGATCCACAGATTCCACCGTAGTTTCTAAAGAACCGGCGTCCGGAACGGACGACTCATCCTGCTTGGATTTTAACGATTTTTCCTTGTGCTTCTTAGCGGTAGCGGGCGTTGGAGGATCCGACGGCATATTGTAATTACACCGCTTACCGAAGACAAGCCTAGCACAATCTAACCTACATTTAATGGTGCGCTTATTAAATCTAGCACAAAAGCGACACCCGACTACGTCGTGCTCAGGCCCCAAACAAGGAATACAGAGAGAGTGGTAATCCCTATGAGGTATCTGTTTCCCACAAGAAATACAATTATTCACTTTTTCTGACATCCGGATTTAACTGAGGCAAGAAAAGACAAAAATATTCCACAACGGGGTACTTAGCCCAACTTGGTTTTCGGTCTGAAACTCAGAATACGAAAATTTCAGAACGCCGAACGGCACTTGCAAACGCTGCTTCTGCTTTGGACCATGCGGCAAGAAAGACTGAGGATATGACGTCGGTCATGCACTTTAATACCACGGCGTACTGACGTCAGATCTGAGCGACCATGACCGACACCAGCCTAACTCTTTGGTATTCGGGCCGACCGAGGACAGCGGACTACCCACAGGTTATGACTGCAGCAATGTGAGATGAAGAACATCTGGAAATCATAAATCAACTCCCCTTCCAACAGGACAGTCCGAAAATCCATGCTGTTTAAATAATTTGAATAAAGAAAAATTGCCCGTTATCTATAGAAGCAGTAAGAATGCATGGATGATGAGTGCCATTTTCAATGATTGGTTCCACAGATGTTTTGTTCCAGTGCTTAAAAAACACTTGCATGTTCAAAACTTGAAAAGAAGGCACAGTTATTGCCGGACAATTGTCCTGCTCATCCACCTGCTGATACATTAATTTCACATAACAGTAAAATTCACATTATTTACCTACCCAAGAACACCACATCAAAAATCCGACCTTTAGATCAAGGAGTTATTAAAAATTTCAAGCAAAATTATAGACAATGGGTTAATTTTGGCCTTTGTTTCTTCTGAAACTGCTGATATTCCTGAGTTTTTACAAAAATTAAATCTAAAAGACATAATTTATATGATTCAGCAGTCATGGCATGATGTTAAAAAACAGTCAATAGAAAACTGTTGGATGACAGTCTGCGTGATGCCTTCACTCAGGTCAGATGGACCCTGTGCCAGACCTGACTTTGAAGGATTCACTGAAACAGATGTCAAGACAGTTAGCCAAACAAGTCAAGAAAAAGCAGCATAAATTTATGAGATATTGAAAGATTTTGGCATTGAAACCTCTTAAGACTGTATTAATGAATGGTTAAAAATCTGATGAAAGAAGGGATTGGGGTGTTGGAGTAACAGAATTAATGTCCGATGATGACACTGTACAAGCAGTTCTGACCAAACTGATTACAGCTAATTCACATAATGTAGACCAAAGTGATGAAGATGGCAACAACGATGCCTCATCCATACCAACATCGAAAATTTTGCCATGTGAAACGGTCGCTGCTCTGGAAAAATTCAAGAGATTCATGGAGGAGCAAGGTGCAGAGCCACTGGATTTAATGCACCTTAGGCATATGGCTGATTTTGCAACAAAAAATGAGACAACAGCCTGAAGCAACTGAAACTAACCAACTTTATTCAGAGGCATGGGAATACATAAAAGCCTTACATTACTTAAGGGACACATACAGTATACCTGAGTAATATATTTCTTGTTCACATGGACCTAATACTGTAATGATGGTCAAGTGACAGAAAACAAAAGGACTCAAAAGATCAGTGTGAATCACTGTCAGGAGTCTACTCATTAAGGCATCATATTAGTCTGAAAGCTTCAGAAGCTGTACTACAATGCCTATTGTTGGACCAATAAGAGGCATATGTGGTTATAATGCCCCCAATCAAGGAAGATACAATAGACATGTACAGTATTCCTAATTTCATTACCCATGCTACACTATGGGGGGGATGCATAAAGACAGAAACAGGACTTACTACTGCTGTTTTGCAGGGAACACATTTACAGTACACACCTAGCTTGACCTCACTAAAGCTATTTTCCTATCTAAAAGATAGCATAGACTCAAAGCTATCTGATCATAACATTACAGTATCTCCACTTTGTTTGTGAATTACATATTTCTGGTTTACTGCATTTTGTTAACATTGTTCATTTGATGCAGAGTTTTACTGTTCCGCTCAATGCATGTTTTGTTCCCATTGTGCTTGTTAACACTGTGATAGAGCTACAGTACTGTACTTTCTACTGTACAATGCAGTACAGTGCTGCACGTAGCACCAGGACACCTAATGTACATGTATCTGCTGTATTAGACGAGTATTTTACTGCCTACTGTAGTACTTTCAAGGAAGCAAATGTTATTTGAGTGGATTGTTATCAAAAGTCTTGCTGCTTTTGTTTTGTTAGATGCACTTAGTTAACATATGGGACATCTGAATACTGTAAAGTAATTTACTGTTTTGAATTGCCAATGGACTGGATTGTTATCAAAGGTCTTGCTGCGTTGTTTTGTTAGCTGCCCTTAGTTAACATGTGGTACATCTGAATAAAGTACTGTACTTTACTGTTTTGAATTGCCATTTTATTTGTTACACTTTATCGTTAAATAATTTAAGTAACAGTTTTGACAAATGTTTTGGTGGCTTTCAGCGACTGCTTGTTTCATTAGGCGTACACGATTTAAATTTGTGTACTGCAGTCTTGGTTGCCTACCATCTGCTGAAATGCACTGAAAATTAATTTCTCCTGGTGATTTTCAGTGTTCGCATATTTTATTACCTAGCACTATATATATTTGAATGCCATTTTGTTTGTAAACACAGCGTTATTACACAGTTTCAAAATATTTACTCCTGACCACCGAGTTTTAACGAAGTTCCACTGTGTGTGTGTGTGTGTGTGTGTGTGTAGCTATATATATATATATATATATATATATATATATATATATATATATAGAGACATGTATACACATACGCATATACAGAAATACAAAAACAGGCATACAGACGTATGTATGTGTGTGCTTATACTAAGTAAGTCAGACATTGAGCCAAGATTATGGATACAACAGACAATCAGTAATTTTAAGAATGTTACAGCACTTGTGGGAAAATATCACAGAGACCTTCAGCAAGAATTATACATTCTCTGATATCACGGCAAGAACACCAATAGTGGTCAGATTCCTCTCAGTAGTAATTAGAACGGAGGACAATAAATCCCTCTTCATTCTGTCTTGTTTATTGTCCCCAGTTTTAAGATCTGGACAGATTAGTCATGTTATAACAGAGTTCATCTACAGACTCAGTTTAGTTCTTAACTGAAATATAATCCACTGTATAAATATAGTCTGAGACTCAATACAGAACCACTGCATGTCTCATAAATGTCTACACGTTTATGAAAAAAACTTATTTATTTCATCCTGACTGCTGAAACTGTGCAGCAGGAAAATATAATTAGTGGCATTGGTTATAAAGGTAATTTACTATGTACATACATGCAATTGTCTGGTAGTAGATTTTATGTTTATCATGCCTTTTGTGAGAGCAAACTCTGTAATTCAGGACTGCCCCATGCTCATTTAGGGCTCCGTAAGAGCAAAGTATCAGCTTTTTTTCTGGTTAGTAATGCAGTTCAGTTCGTTCCAAACACCACTAGCATGTAGAAACACAAATCCTGCAAGCAAAGAAAAGGTTGCTGCTATACTTACAACAAGGCCAGGAACTCCGGGTGGACCTGGGGCTCCCAATTCTCCCTAAAAGGAAACAAAGTTCCACGTTATTGGCTCATTTCTAAACAAACTTCAGTATGAAAAGCATCACAGTGCTCTGAAGGCTGGAGGGGAGGGGAAACCCTCTTTCTTTCTCTTCCCCTCCCCCACCCTAAAAGCTTGAACAATTTGCAATTCCATCTCTGAAAAGTATGTAAATGAAAGAAGGAGTCCCCACAGACACAGAACTGCTGGTTGTTCTGTCCTACTCCCTACAGTTATGAGTGAGGTTGACTTCCCCTCATAGCAGTAGTTAGTATGAAAAACAACAGTCTGCTGGCAGACGTTTTGGACCAACTACAATGAAATACAAAACCGAAGTGACAGACTCACAAAGATTTCAATGTTTTCATAGCAAAGCAGGAAGTAAATGATAAAACAAACAAAACATCATACCATTCCATTGACAGGACATCTATTTCATGCAAAACCACTAATCAGGACAAGGTTATTTTGCTTATTACTGGCACTGACAGAAATGCGAATGACAGAATCTGATTAAGTCTGTGTGGTAGAACGATGCTGGCTGTGCTCTTCCAGTGTGCAAGTTGTGCTCAGGCAAAGTAGAAAGTGCAATGAACAGAACAAAAAAATCACTTGGTGGCAGTTATCTGCACAAAATCAAGCAATCAGATGTAATATAAAAATGAATTATGTGTAAAGTTAAGCTCCGGAAATACACCCTGGGGATCACTTATGTGGCTTTGCTCGACAGGGGCACAAGAAATTAACTTTCTTGGGTGGCGTAAGCCAGGGAACCTTGTTGGCTAGGCTTACTTAGGCCCTTGGGCTGATAGCCTAGTACCTATCTTTGAACCTATGAACCAAATACAGCTCCTTATTTTCAAGGCAAATTAAATATGCTTTAAAGCCCCATGTCACAAGACTTCAAATTATTTATATAGGTTTTCTTATACTATGTTTTGAAATTGATGAACATTCCGTCTGTCTACTGCATCCTGCATTTATGGCAGTGTAAATAAATGAAAATCATGCTAAAGTTCCTTGTAATGACAGTCTTATACCCTCACCCCTGAGATACTGCTTACGAATCAATAGTGCTTTAATGACATCTGAGCCTCTGGAACTCCTTGTTAGTTCGATGGCTAGAATGGAAAAGTTTAGTTATGTGTTTTTTCTACAAGACAGGTAGGCTAACCTAAAAAGCATAAAGGGAATGAACCACATTATGTTTTCATGCTGCATGCTAATAAAACCAATGCCTCTCAAGTGCTCCTCATTATGAGGAATGCTCTTCATTTTGAGTCTTAAAAAGTCCACATCCCTTGCAGTTCCATACTGAAAGGGTCTGTCACACATTCACTGTTAGAAATTTTTTAACTGATATCCATGACAAAAAACAGTGAATCATTTTAATTTATCAAAATAATTTTCCATATGTAAAGTAACTTACTTTAACCACCCAATGAACTTCTTGTTCATGCTTCATATTTTTCCTTTTTATCCCACATTACAATAGGAAGTGTTTCTCATTTTAGAGATGGAAGGTTGAGAATTATGATAAAACCCTTTGCAGTAATAAGGAGAGTGCCATACAAGATGCACTGATCTCCTCTCCACAATCTTCCCTTAAATGTTTATAGTAGGAATTTCGCTGCATGGGGCCCTTGTCAGACAGGTGCTGGGGACAAGTCTGAATAACACACAGCTATGGCAGAAACTCAACAAATTAAAAATAATCACTGCTTTGTGACTTGATTCAAGTTTAACCTTTTACATTTTCTGACAAGAAATAGAAAAACATGTTTGGAATGGTTTACCTTCATAATTCCAACAGCCACATCCCCGAAACAGCTTCCGCGAACTGCAAACTGTGACTTCTCAAAATCGTGAATGTCAATATTCAGAATAACAAAATCTTGCCCCCTTTTTGACCCATGGTAACACTTGTTTCAGCTGTGGGGTGGTCAGAAATGTCGACGTTCACTGTTTTTTCGAAATTTAGAGAAGTCAGTGGGACAGAATTCGCGGAAACGGTTCATGTATCTGCACATTCGTAGGATGTGCTTTCGACAATATGAAAGTAAACCGTTTGGAATATATAAGCAACTGACAAGGTTCTACACTTCGTTCACATTCCTGGACTTGAAGCAGAATTCTAAGATGCAAATATCCAATTTGCAAGGGTATGCCAAAATGCAGGATGAAAATAATTACACAAGCAGGATTACAATCAATTCCATGCAATTACTGAATCCCCAAATTATGTCAGTAGGGTCTTACACAGACCAATAACTGGTGTCCTAGTCACAGTCTCAAACTGAATGTAAAGAAATCCATCATCATTCCCTTCGGGACAAACAATGTCCCTTCACACTATCAAATCAACAATACCTTAAGAACCCAAAAAGTGGTAAGGGACTTGGGATCACAAGTTAACTGCGAACTTAACTTCGACCACCACATGTCTCCTGTAGTAAGGAAGGCTTTCTACGTAGCATAGTTAATTAGTAAAGGCATCGCTTCGAGAGCAAAAGAGGTTATAACCCCTCTATACTCGGCACTAATCTGGCCCATAATTAAGTATATCAGCCAGTTCAGCATATACTGTACAAAGCACCTGCAGCAACTGGAGAGACCGCAGAGGTTTCTAACAAAGAAGATCAAGGGACTCCAGAATGTGCCATACACAGACTGACGAAAATCCCTGTCACTTACTCTGTATCGTACAGACTTCTTAGGGGACACATATGTCTGGCTTACAGAGCAATCTCAGACCCAAACCTAATGAACTTACTGCATATCCGTAAATCAAACAGGACTAGGGCCACCCATTCCAGGAGCCTGAATATGGCCTGCAACTTAAATAGAACATGCTGGAGGGAAAGATTTATTTCCCAGTGACTGTCGTGTCTTTGGAATAGGCTACCTATTCTTGGGAAACAGAGCACCCCATGACACTGTTCAAAAGGAACCGGGACAAGTGGATGGGGTACTATAAATTCTTACCAAGAATAGCATCCACTACCCTCCTGGACATGGGCAGTCATTACTAAATACAATCTTGGGTATTAGATAACATTTCTATGGTATTATATTGGGATGAAACGGCTAGGCTTGAAATGGTCGATAGCCTAGTAATTTCCTATGATCTCCATACGATGTGCACTAAGCTGTATTACATAAAATAAAACATAGCAAAGTGGACATGAATGGTAATTTATATATTTTTAAGTGTTTGTGTCTTAGATCCATGAACATCAGACTTGCAGGCAATGGCAATTCAATTATAAAAATGAGCACATGAAACTAAACAAAAACTCAAAAGTGTTAGCTAGTTTGAGGTATTGAATAAAGACCATTCGCTAATGCACATTTCGTCTACACATTCACTTACAATTCATCTATTAGTTGGTAGCAGTGTATGTCAGAGGATTGAGGAGTTTTATTTTCCATACAGGTGAAGGGAAGTATGAATGAACAGCAAGTTGACTGGCTACTAGACTATCACATAAATTGCTTTTCCTTTTGGAAGGTCTACTGACAACAGGTGGTGATGCACACAAACCTAGTACAAAACCAAAGAATATTAGTATCAGTCAGATAAACCTTTCTGTGGGGGAATTGACAGTAAGTAAGGGCTAGACTACAAGGCATTACATTTTCACCAACACTGTTGAAGAAAAAGTATTTTACTTAAGTGGAATTATGTTCTGGACGACAGATACACAATACACAGATTATCAGCCACTGTTTTTGATTAACTACTTTGAAATGTACTCTTCTGCATCTAGTCATGTGTTTGTTCATGGAGTTTTGTGGAATACAAGATTAAACTCTACGTAATTCAATATATTCCATAGTGCATCCATTACACCTTAGCAAAACTGAACAGCTATTAAAAGTGGTGATGACTTCTCTGAGTCTATCAATGAAGCTAAGTTACAACAAGCAAAACCAGTCATAATGTCTATAACAGAAACCGAAACTGCTGGTATGGTTTATTTAATGACTAATTTAAGATGCTAGCCTATGTTTAACCTCATTTCTCCTTACAGTTAACTTCATTCCCACTACTGCCACTTTACCAGAGAGGATATAATCATAGAACCATTGCTCTAAGTTTAGAGAAAATATTTTAAACATCTGTATAACTGCATACAGCATATATTTGAAGAATAATTTATCTTTAATGTTTAATGTTACAAGATACAAGCTCAGAGACTTAAGAGGCCTTCAAAAGTTTGCCACCATCAAGTCTAGGATTGAAACCCTTTCACCAACAAACTATCCTAACCTTGTTTAAACAGACTAATAGTCCTTCCTAATTCTAAGTGACTAACAATTTCACCAGCAACCATCCCTGAAATGAAAACCTTGCTTTTACAACTGCATATTTCCACAATATAATTAGTATTTCTGGTAACACTCTGGCGATTTAATCTATGTATACCCACATAAGCCCTGTAACTCTGAAAGTACACATTTATGCATAACAATTAAATCTCCCTTTAATAAACTGTATTTAATAGAAACAAGAGATAACTCCTTCAACCTATTAAAATAACTTATACCCTTCAAACATTATTCTGTAAGGAATTAGACATGCACACAGACCCATCACTTTCTATCACAGGTCATATAAAGTACAGTGGCATAAGTCCTATTTACCTGTAACAATAGATGCTCAAATTTTACACTGTCTCAGTGGCACATGGGTTCTGTGTCTCCACAAACTCAAACTGGCAGCTTTCTAGACTTGAAAATCCCCTCCTCTTAATCTATGTGACAAGGGATTGACTAAGCCACTCCAATAAAGGGAAGCCTAATCCCTGCCACAGAAAATCAGTGATTCCAGCTTTCAGTGCCAAGTGGGAAGAACCAAGAAGGACCAGAAGCAATAATTGCCTGAAAACAACCAATTTGTAGCCACAAGGTACCAACACAAAAAAACCAAAGCCAACAACACAACAAGGCTGGATATCATTGAACTATATACAAAATGAGGGGGATGGTGGGTGAGTGCTGCCACTGAGGCACTGTGAAATTCGAGCATCTACTGTTACAAGTAAGTAGAACTTATTCCATTGTACTATGTTTGTCATTCACACTGCCTTAGTAGCATATGGGTTGAGTCTTAGACTTTACCCTAACTTGGAGGAAGAAGGATAAGGATCCAGGAACCCCTGTAGAATGTTCCTCACAAAGCCTGCTCTAAAACCTGAGAAAGAATGCAGTTTGGTAATGTTTTGTAAAGGTATAAACAGAGGACCAGATTGCTGCTTCTAGAGTTCACTCCTTTTCAGTATACCACCATAGAGGATAAGTCTCTGGTGGAGTGTGCCTAAACCTTGCCTGGAATAGATTCACCATGATGGGAGCAACAAAACACAATCACAGTGGACAACCAACAAGGAATAGTTTGCTTACAGACAGGCTGACCCTTCTTATCCCCAGAACAGGAAACAAACAGCTGTTTACCTTTTGTGAAGGGCTTAGTTTTGTCAGGGTAGTAGTACCTGTGCCACCACTTTACATCCAAGTTAAGCAGAATCTTCTCTCCCTTGTTTTTTAGGTTCTGGAAAGAAAACTGGGAAATTAGTGGCTTGATTCAGGGTAAATTCAGAATCAACTCTTGACATGAAAGAAAGTTATTGTGTAAAACAACTCTGTCTTTGTGGAAAATCAGACAAGGCTGGCCCACTATGAGAGCTTCCAGCTAAAAGGCTTACCTTGCAGATGTCAAAACAATAAGCAAAACAGCTCCACAAGCAATGAACTTCAAATCAGCCTTAAAGGCAGGTTCAAAAGGAGATCAATTTTCAAAAACTAACTTGAGTTTCCCAAGGAGTAAGAGCAGTAAGCGTTCAAAGTGTCTCGTGTGCAACACTCCTTTCATAAATTATTTGGACATAAAAAGAGATGAAAGAGGGGGATCCATGAGCAAATATGCTGAGATGGCATGTCTGTACAGTGAGATTGTGAAAGTCCAAAGGGTAAAGCACAGAACTGACAATGTGATCCAGGACACACAAAACCTTAAGAAACATCTGAAGTCTGGATGAATAGGGATGTCATGATAAGCATCCTTTAAGTCTAGTATTGTCAAGAAACTTGAAAGAGGAAGAAGTGGTAGCAGGATGCAAAGTGACATCATTTTTAATGTTGGCATTATCACAAACAGGTTTAGGAAAGAAACATCCAGAACTGTCTCCAAGAATTTTCTTTCTTGGCACTAGGAACATCCTTGAATAAAAATCCTTCCCCACCTGGGAAGGAAGAACTAGTTATATCACTCCTTAGGTCAGCATGTGACGAAGAACCAGATGAAACAAGACTCTGATATGGAGGATGAGGAATGACCTCCCTGGGAAGGAGGAATTTCCTTCCACTGCCATCTGTAACCTTGATAAATGATTTCCAGACCTCGCTTGTCTGAAACTGTTGTCAAACAGAAAAAACAAATGGACATTCGGACTTTATGGGAAAAAAGGGGTCAGTGGTGGAGGGGTTCACAAGGTCTCACTTTCATATTTGTTGGAAGTCCTTGGTTTTGGACGGATAAAAACTTTTTGGAAACGCTTTGCCATTTCTTCTTATAAGTCTGATTATTATAATATTTTTTGCCAAAATAGGATTAGGAGATAGAGAATTCCTTGGAAAAAAATGTAAAAGAAGGGCTGAAAAACCTTAGAAATTCCCTGGATCAGCTGGGCCCTTTCATTACACTTTTTGGTCACCTCTGAAGCAGACGAGCCAAACACCAAATCTCTATGCAAGGGAGAATTTAAAATCTCATTTGGGAGTTTCTGAGAATGCAGCCGTGCAAACCTCCTCAAAACAGTACCAGTGGCCATAGCCTCGGAAGAAGTATAGTACAGTTTTGTACCTACCATAAATGTAGATGTTCGAGTGTTCACACTGCTGCAGTCATTACACTTGGGTTATCCTGCCATCAGGCGGTCCCGCAGTTGGCCAGAGTTCCAAAGTCTTGGTCCGGCGTCGGTTGCTGTCGCTTCTTCCCTGACGTCAGTGCACCAGGGGTATATAAGATGCATCCGACGCCATTTTCTTTAGTTTTTCTTGCCCCAGATGTCAGGTGCCCCCAAGTAGGTAGGCAATACATATTGCTAATAAAAAAATATACATATAAAATAAGAACAATACCTTCAGTTACAAGCAATTACACCACAAAGGTTGTATAGGATGGAAAGGTATAGATAAGTCCAGTTAGTTCAGAGGGGATGGAGGGAGGGTAATCTGGCCTGCAGCAGTGTGAACACTCGAACATCTACATTTATGGTAGGTACAAAACTGTCAACTGAAAGAGATAAGCCAGCAACTGGTGGACAATTCAATATGGTAGTTTATTGATAAGCTACCAGAAATGCATGAAAACTCACAAACATACCGGTTTCGGCCCAAATTCAATATGGCCTTCTTCAGTGTATAGATGTAGAGTCCATTATGCAGTTCTTTTAAATACACATCAGAAAATAGCTGATTGGTTAAATATAAAATACCAAGCTCATTAATATTAATCAGTGATGCAAACATACATACGAAATCAAATACACAGATATTAAGTATATGTCAATCAAATATTACATATCAAAATATCATATCAAAATTGAATGTATTAGATATGTGATGTATGTAATAAAATATAATATGTTAGACCAGATATATTTATAGATATTCATTCAAACCTGGACTAAATAGTGCACCAAGTTTGGTGATCCATTTCTTTTCTTTCATATCAAGTTTTCTATGCCAGCCACATTTATTGGTTCTATCACCAATAATTTTATCAATAACTGTAAAATGAAATTTGGCCTTATTATGTACAAGTGTGTGTTTGTATAATCAGTTGGATGATTTTTACATCTAATGTCACTCAAATGTTCGGACACCCTTAGTTTAACTGATCGAGAGGTTTGCCCAACATAAAATGAGTGACAGGTACAGCTTGCCATATAGATGGCCCAATCAGTATTGCAATTGGCAAAGAATTGAATATCAAAGACTTTGCTACTGTTTCTGCTTGTGAATTCTTTGGTTTTTATCATGTGTTTACAGTTCACACAGTGACCACAAGGAAAAGAACCAATAAGTTTGTCCCCCAAGATAGTTGTTTGATAAGCCTGTGTTAAGGAGGATTCAAAATGATGCTTGTAATGATTAAAGTATCCTGCCAAGTTCTTTCCTTTACGAAAGGAAAATGAACATTTGTTAGGAATAATTGCCTTAATTCTAGCATCTGCATCAAGTATATTCCAATTGTCCCTTATAATTTGAGTAAAGTTCTTAGTGTTTCTTCCATATGTGGTTGTAAATCGCACTGTGTTAGTCTTGACTGGTTTCTTTTTATATTTCAAAAGATCTGATCTGTGTAAGCCTGAGGCATGCCTATGTGCCATTGTAACATATCCTGATTTGTAACCCTATCCTGAAATCTATTACACAAATCCTGAGCATGGTGTTCAAAACTAGTATTGTCAGAACAATTCGTCTGATTCTAATAAATTGAGACTTTGGAATATTTCTGGCGATATGTTTTGGATGAAAGCTGGAGGCATGGAGTATAGTGTTGTATTGGGGGAATTTTCTGAATACTTCCGTTTTTAAAGTATTATCCATGTTTCTTGTGATCAAAACATCCAAAAATGTTATAGATTTTTGATCATGTGTAATGGTAAATTGTATTCCCCACTTATTATCATTCAAATAATCCATAAATTCTTGAAGAGATGAAACATCTGATCTCCATACCATCCAGCAATCATCCAAATATCTTCGCCAGATGTCAATGTCAGGTAGAAACCAATTATGAGTGTCATCATATATCATAATTTCTTCCATATAAGCCATGAATAGATCAGCATAAATGGGGGCAAAAGAGGCCCCCATTGCTGTTCCTCTGATCTGCAGAAAGCATTCATCATTATAGAAAAAGACATTTTTGGTCAACACATGCTCAGTTAAGTTCAATAGTAAAGTGTTGAATCCTGGTTGATACATGTTTGATCGATAGAGCCAGAATTCAATAGCATCTAGTCCGGCCCAATGTGGAATATTGGTATATAAGGAGCATACATCTAACGTACAAAGTATCCAATCTGAATCTAACTGCATGTCATTGACAATGCCCAGGAATTCGGTGGTGTCCTGTATTCTTGACCTCACTAATCTTAGTAAAGGTTTCAAATGCATAGTTAGAAAATCAGATAATGGCTCAGTTAATGAACCCATACCTGATACGATGGGCCTCCCCGGTGGATGCAAAAGATCTTTGTGTATTTTTGGTAGAAAATAGATGTATGGTTTAATGGGGTCAGAGATTGTTAAATGGTTTAATGTTTTCATCGATATAATATCATTATCATAAGCAAAATGTAAGAAGTCATCTATTTCTTTTTTAAATACAGGAGTAGGGTCCAGTGGCATTTTTGTATAATATCGCACATCATCTAATTGTTTATGTGCTTCCATATCATACTGAATCCAATCTAACACCACCACTGCCCCTCCCTTGTCTGCATTGATAATGACCAGATCCTTGTTCCTTACTAGTTCTTCCAAACAAGACCTTTCAGCATCAGTGATATTATTAGCCATTGGTGAACAGTGATTGTGCTGAAAATGTAATTCATGAAGTACACTGTGTAAAAATAAATTCACAGTTGGATGCATGGGTGGTGTAAACAGTGAAGTATGATATTTAAATGACTCTATCTGTGACTGTTCAACATCTTTTGTATCCTGAAAAAATAATTTCAGATTAATTAGTCTACAAAATGAGAATAGGTCTTGTGTGAAATTGTCCTCAGACACAAAAAAGCCGGGAATGAAAGATAATCCTTTATTTAACAATGAAATTTGGCCATCTGTGAGTACAGTGTTTGAAATATTATATACATTATTTATTTGTTGGTCAGTATTTCCATCAGATTTTGTAGACTTGTAATTTTTCTTGTGCTTCCTCCCTCCCCTCCTCCCTCCATGTGCCCTAAAGGGGATATATAGTTTTTCCTTTTGGGAGTGGGGGAATCTATGGTGGACTGTGTCTCCGTATCTGTGCCTGATGAGTTGTCATAGTCGGTTGATTCATTGTTACTGCCTCGTCCCTTAAGTATAGAACGCGGACGTTTCCTTTTTGGATTAGGTGTATATTTATTTTTATTTTTATTATGTCCCTCCTGAAATCTGACATGTCTTACATTTTTAAAAGGTTGACCCTTCTCATAGTCAGAAATATCACGTAAAAATTTTTTAACCTTTCTTTCCTTCAAAATGTTATCAAAGTTTAATAGTTCAATACTAAGTTTTGATAGTAAATCTGGAAAGAAGGATTCATGTTGGTAGCTATTGCATTCCTCAATAGATTTTAACACTTGACTGGTTTCTTTATCAATAGTTCTAGTGTAATAATCTGATAATGAGCTTACAAACTTCATGGAGCATTCCTGCTGAATGGAAGACCATTCACTAATAAGACTGTCATCTGGGTCTGCCACCAGTGGTTGAATTTTGACCCTGAGACCCCTTGGGCAAATGCCCTTAGTCAAATAAGCTTTTAGTAGTTTGTGATGCCAAACACAGGATCTTAAATTTTTCATATTTTTATTGAGATCAGCAAAATGTTTTTCACATTTTTGTTTTGGATTCAAAGAATTAGTATTTTCAGAATCCACTAAATTATTGCCAATACCAAATGGTGCAAGGTCATCCTTATCTGCTGATAAGTCTAAAAATATTTTGTTTAGATCCATAATAATTCCTCTAATTCAAAAAATATGACCACGTCCTGTATATATTTCTAATGATAATCTGACAATAATGGCAATATATTGGTGGTGCTGATTGCACCTCTAAGCCACGTCATATACAGAACAATGATGGTATTTAAATTGTAACATAAAAGTAAAAAGAATTATATGAAATGTTTGGCACACAAATCCTCAGCTTAAAAAATTGAAGTTATTGGTTTGGTGGTCACAGAGGTTAAAAAGTTTGTTAAGCCCCTATATGTATACTATAATATGATTAAATGTAAATGTGTTATAGCTGTTCTATTCCTGAATGTACATGAAAAGTGGCATCAACCGAAAATGACAACTACTAGATTAACAATTCAAAATGTGTTTTTAATAAAAAAGAATGTAATATACGACTCTGGTAATCTTGAGGAGCCACAATACATAAAAGTTGAAGGCCCTGATTTCAAAAAGTGATATGCAATGTTATATTCCAAAATGGTCTCACACACCCAATAGTAAGTTGTATGAATTGAGATTAGTTAGATAATATTCTAATCAAAAAATATCAATTCAAAAGATAACTTCTAAATTGTAGTTATGTCTTAGTTGGACCGAGGTTTAAAATAAACCTGAAATCATTCTGTTCTTGATTTTACCTGAGACAAGTATTCCAAAATTATGTATACTCTAAAAAGATCTGCAGTAAAGGCATCCACTTTAGATGGAAATACATAGACCATAAACACAAAAATGTTACTTATTATTCATTCAATATAAGGAATATTTGTTTCAAAAATTATTGCCAATGTTATAAAGGATGTACCAATGATGAATTATGGTACTACAGTTATATAAAAATGGCTAAATTATCTATTATATGTCTCACATATGTTTCATGCAAAACTAAATAAATTCCTATTGTTTGTTGGATGTAACAATCAAAAACACAAGTGTATCAATTGTCAATGTTATAATGCACTTATAGTAACATTAAACTTCAAAGAGTCTTTTATATGGCTGAATCCCAGAAATTCAAGCCCCTTTAGTTAACCATGAATGCACAGATGATATTCAAAAGAAACTATTCTGTGTTTAATAATATGGCCCAATTTGTTGTTTTATCTCAATACTGACATCACAGGAATATAAGAGTAGATTATAACAAATGCTTGTCTTACTTGAACATGAACCGTAATTCCAAAAAAGGAAGAAGGTTTGTGTCAACACCTAAATATTTTGGAGCAGTATACTCCTTTAACTGTTGTGAGACTACTTCCTGTATTGACCTATTTCTTTTCGTGTCACCCAGGGAAAAAGAAGAAATAACATACATAATGAATATTATAAGCTGTTCATTTTCAAACAATGTAATGTCTGTTAAAAGTCCAAAATCCAAAGTCCAATATAAATCGCAGTTCCCTAGGGTCTTACATGGACATTCACTGTTGTATAAGACACAACCCGATCTACTGAAAGTTATCCAGAATAAACATAAGTTGTTGCACATATATTAAAGATGAAAAAATAGTCACAAAAATGAATGAAATCAACACCCGTCACTTTGTAAAAGTGAAAATGAATGTACTTAAGCTTGTTGAAAATACTCGTCGCAATTAATTATCTTGCTGAGATCGTAACAGTCTCAATGTTCAATGCGACAGTTGCCCCAAGCACAAACAGTCCTGAAAAAAAGATTTAAGCCGTTCTTTTTCCTTATATAAGCCAATTTCGCACCATAGATAAAAATGTTCGATGCAGAAAAATGCCGACTCACCACCTGATGTGTGCAGGCCCCTTAAAAAATGGCCAACAAGTAATAACACACCACATCACATCACAACATCCGTCACTTTGTAAAAGTGAAAATGAATGTACTTAAGCTTGTTGAAAGTACTCGTCACTGTTAATTATCTTGCTGAAATAGAAACAGTCTCAATGTTCAATGCGACAGTTGCACCAAGCACAAACAGTCCTGAAAAAAAGATTTAAGTCGTTCTTTTCCTTTATATAAGCCAATTGCGCACCATAGATAAAAATGTTTGATGCAGAAAAGTACCGACTCACCACCTGATGTGTGCAAGCCCCTCAAAGAATGGCCAACAAGTAGTAACACACCACATCACATTTGCCAACCTTTCAAGGGTTAGCTGCAAATTGTACATCACCAGCTTCGTTGGATTTGAATTATTAAATATTGTTGTCATCCGGATTCAGGAACCAGTTCTCCAAGCGTGTATGGCATAATGTATCCAAAGGTCTAACAATTAGAGTTCACAAAGTAGAGCGTTTGGTATTCTACACCAACCGAAATGCGAAATACGCCGACACAGTCCACCATCATTCCCCCAGCAGGAAATAAGTATCCGTGTAACTGCAATGATGTCCCCTGCGCGTAAGGAGTTGCACGGCAAAAGGAAATGTCAAATGAAAGAGATAAGCCAGCAACTGGTGGACAATTCAATATGGTAGTTTATTGATAAGCTACCAGAAATGCATGAAAACTCACAAACATACGGTTTACCCAAATTCAATATGGCCTTCTTCAGTGTATAGATGTAGAGTCCATTATGCAGTTCTTTTAAATACACATCAGAAAATAGCTTTTTTTCAGGACTGTTTGTGCTTGGTGCAACTGTCGCATTGAACATTGAGACTGTTTCTATTTACAAAGTGACGGATGTTGTGATGTGATGTGGTGTGTTATTACTTGTTGGCCATTTTTTAAGGGGCCTGCACACATCAGGTGGTGAGTCGGCATTTTCTGCATCAACATTTTATCTATGGTGCGAAATTGGCTTATATAAGGAAAAAGAACGGCTTAAATCTTTTTTTCAGGACTGTTTGTGCTTGGGGCAACTGTCGCATTGAACATTGAGACTGTTACGATCTCAGCAAGATAATTAATTGCGACGAGTATTTTCAACAAGCTTAAGTACATTCATTTTCACTTTTACAAAGTGACGGGTGTTGATTTCATTCATTTTTGTGACTATTTTTTCATCTTTAATATATGTGCAACAACTTATGTTTATTCTGGATAACTTTCAGTAGATCGGGTTGTGTCTTATACAACAGTGAATGTCCATGTAAGACTCTAGGGAACTGTGATTTATATTAGACTTTGGATTTTGGACTTTTAACAGACATTATATTGTTTGGAACATGAATAGCTTATAATACTCATTATGTATGTTATTTTTTTCTTTTTCCCTGTGTGACACTAAAAGAAATAGGTCAATACAGGAAGTAGTCTCACAACAGTTAAAGGAGTATACTGCTCCAAAATATTTAGGTGTTGACACAAACCTTCTTCCTTTTTTGGAATTACGGTTCATGTTCAAGTAAGACAAGCATTTGTTATAATCTACTCTTATATTCCTGTGATGTCAGTATTGAGATAAAACAACAAATTGGGCCATATTATTAAACACAGAATAGTTTCTTTTGAATATCATCTGTGCATTCATGGTTAACTAAAGGGGCTTGAATTTCTGGGATTTAGCCTTATAAAAGGCTCTTTGAAGTTTAATGTAATTATAAGTGCATTATAACATTGACAATTGATATACTTGTGTTTTTGATTACTACATCCAACAAACAATAGGAACTTATTTAGTTTTACATGAAGCATATGTGAGATATATAACAAACAATTTAGCCATTTTATATAACTGTAGTACCATAATTCATCATTGGTACATCCTTTATAACATTGGCAAATTTTTGAAACAAATATTCCTTATATTGAATGAATAATAAGTAACATTTTGTGTTTATGGTCTATGTATTTCCATCTAAAGTGGATGCCTTTACTGCAGATCTTTTAGAGTATACATAATTTGGAATACTTGTCTCAGGTAAAATCAAGAACAGAATGATTTCAGGTTTATTTTAAACCTCGGTCCAACTAAGACATAACTACAATTTAGAAGTTATCTTTGAATTGATATTTTTGATTAGAATATTATCTAACTAATCTCAATTCATACAACTTACTATTGGGTGTGTGAGACCATTTTGGAATATAACATTGCATATCACTTTTGAAATCAGGGCCTTCAACTTTTATGTATTGTGGCTCCTCAAGATTACCAGAGTCGTATATTACATTCTTTTTTATTAAAAACACATTTTGAATTGTTAATCTAGTAGTTGTCATTTTCGGTTGATGCCACTTTTCATGTACATTCAGGAATAGAACAGCTATAACACATTTACATTTAATCATATTATAGTATACATATAGGGCTTAACAAACTTTTTAACCTCTGTGACCACCAAACCAATAACTTCAATTTTTTAAGCTGAGGATTTGTGTGCCAAACATTTCATATAATTCTTTTTACTTTTATGTTACAATTTAAATACCATCATTGTTCTGTATATGACGTGGCTTAGAGGTGCAATCAGCACCACCAATATATTGCCATTATTGTCAGATTATCATTAGAAATATATACAGGACGTGGTCATATTTTTTGAATTAGAGGAATTATTATGGATCTAAACAAAATATTTTTAGACTTATCAGCAGATAAGGATGACCTTGCACCATTTGGTATTGGCAATAATTTAGTGGATTCTGAAAATACTAATTCTTTGAATCCAAAACAAAAATGTGAAAAACATTTTGCTGATCTCAATAAAATATGAAAATTTAAGATCCTGTGTTTGGCATCACAAACTACTAAAGGCTTATTTGACTAAGGGCATTTGCCCAAGGGGTCTCAGGGTCAAAATTCAACCACTGGTGGCAGACCCAGATGACAGTCTTATTAGTGAATGGTCTTCCATTCAGCAGGAATGCTCCATGAAGTTTGTAAGCTCATTATCAGATTATTACACTAGAACTATTGATAAAGAAACCAGTCAAGTGTTAAAATCTATTGAGGAATGCAATAGCTACCAACATGAATCCTTCTTTCCAGATTTACTATCAAAACTTAGTATTGAACTATTAAACTTTGATAACATTTTGAAGGAAAGAAAGGTTAAAAAATTTTTACGTGAGATTTCTGACTATGAGAAGGGTCAACCTTTAAAAATGTAAGACATGTCAGATTTCAGGAGGACATAATAAAAATAAATAAATATACACCTAATCCAAAAGGAAACGTCCGTTCTATACTTAAGGGACGAGGCAGTAACAATGAATCAACCGACTATGACAACTCATCAGGCACAGATACGGAGACACAGTCCACCATAGATTCCCCACTCCCAAAAGGAAAACTATATATCCCCTTTAGGGCACATGGAGGAGGAGGGAGGAAGCACAAGAAAAATTACAAGTCTACAAAATCTGATGGAAATACTGACCAACAAATAAATAATGTATATAATATTTCAAACACTGTACTCACAGTTGGCCAAATTTCATTGTTAAATAAAGGATTATCTTTCATTCACGGTTTTTTTGTGTCCGAAGACAATTTCAGACAAGATCTACTCTCATTCTGTAGACTAATTAATCTGAAATTATTTTTCAGGATACAAAAGATGTTGAACAGTCACAGATAGAGTCATTTAAATATCATACTTCACTGTTTACACCACCCATGCATCCAACTGTGAATTTATTTTTACACAGTGTACTTCATGAATTACATTTTCAGTACAATCACTGTTCACCAATGGCTAATAATATCACTGATGCTGAAAGGTCTTGTTTGGAAGAACTAGTAAGGAACAAGGATCTGGTCATTATCAATGCAGACAAGGGAGGGGCAGTGGTGGTGTTAGATTGGATTCAGTATGATATGGAAGCACATAAACAATTAGATGATGTGCGATATTATACAAAAATGCCACTGGACCCTACTCCTGTATTTAAAAAAGTAATAGATGACTTCTTACATTTTGCTTATGATAATGATATCATATCGATGAAAACATTAAACCATTTAACAATCTCTGACCCCATTAAACCATACATCTATTTTCTACCAAAATACACAAAGATCTTTGCATCCACCGGGAGGCCCATCATCAGGTATGGGTTCATTAACTGAGCCATTATCTGATTTTCTAACTATGCATTTGAAACCTTTACTAAGATTAGTGAGGTCAAGAATACAGGACACCACCGAATTCCTGGGCATTGTCAATGACATGCAGTTAGATTCAGATTGATACTTTATGCGTTAGATGTATGCTTATATACCAATATTCCACATTGGGCCGGACTAGATGCTATTGAATTCTGGCTCTATCGATCAAACATGTATCAACCAGGATTCAACACTTTACTATTGAACTTAACTGAGCATGTGTTGACCAAAAATGTCTTTTTCTATAATGATGAATGCTTTCTGCAGATCAGAGGAACAGCAATGGGGGCCTCTTTGCCCCATTTATGCTGATCTATTCATGGCTTATATGGAAGAAATTATGATATATGATGACACTCATAATTGGTTTCTACCTGACATTGACATCTGGCGAAGATATTTGGATGATTGCTGGATGGTATGGAGATCAGATGTTTCATCTCTTCAAGAATTTATGGATTATTTGAATGATAATAAGTGGGGAATACAATTTACCATTACACATGATCAAAAATCTATAACATTTTGGATGTTTTGATCACAAGAAACATGGATAATACTTTAAAACGGAAGTATTCAGAAAATTCCCCAATACAACACTATACTCCATGCCTCCAGCTTTCATCCAAAACATATCGCCAGAAATATTCCAAAGTCTCAATTTATTAGAATCAGACGCAATTGTTCTGACAATACTAGTTTTGAACACCATGCTCAGGATTTGTGTAATAGATTTCAGGATAGGGGTTACAAATCAGGATATGTTACAATGGCACATAGGCATGCCTCAGGCTTACACAGATCAGATCTCTTCAAATATAAAAAGAAACCAGTCAAGACTAACACAGTGCGATTTACAACCACATATGGAAGAAACACTAAGAACTTTACTCAAATTATAAGGGACAATTGGAATATACTTGATGCAGATGCTAGAATTAAGGCAATTATTCCTAACAAATGTTCATTTTCCTTTCGTAAAGGAAAGAACTTGGCAGGATACTTTAATCATTACAAGCATCATTTTGAATCCTCCTTAACACAGGCTTATCAAACAACTATCTTGGGGGACAAACTTATTGGTTCTTTTCCTTGTGGTCACTGTGTGAACTGTAAACACATGATAAAAACCAAAGAATTCACAAGCAGAAACAGTAGCAAAGTCTTTGATATTCAATTCTTTGCCAATTGCAATACTGATTGGGCCATCTATATGGCAAGCTGTACCTGTCACTCATTTTATGTTGGGCAAACCTCTCGATCAGTTAAACTAAGGGTGTCCGAACATTTGAGTGACATTAGATGTAAAAATCATCCAACGATTATACAAACACACACTTGTACATAATAAGGCCAAATTTCATTTTACAGTTATTGATAAAATTATTGGTGATAGAACCAATAAATGTGGCTGGCATAGAAAACTTGATATGAAAGAAAAGAAATGGATCACCAAACTTGGTGCACTATTTAGTCCAGGTTTGAATGAATATCTATAAATATATCTGGTCTAACATATTATATTTTATTACATACATCACATATCTAATACATTCAATTTTGATATGATATTTTGATATGTAATATTTGATTGACATATACTTAATATCTGTGTATTTGATTTCGTATGTATGTTTGCATCACTGATTAATATTAATGAGCTTGGTATTTTATATTTAACCAATCAGCTATTTTCTGATGTGTATTTAAAAGAACTGCATAATGGACTCTACATCTATACACTGAAGAAGGCCATATTGAATTTGGGCCGAAACCGGTATGTTTGTGAGTTTTCATGCATTTCTGGTAGCTTATCAATAAACTACCATATTGAATTGTCCACCAGTTGCTGGCTTATCTCTTTCATTTGACATTTCCTTTTGCCGTGCAACTCCTTACGCGCAGGGGACATCATTGCAGTTACACAGGTACAAAACTGTACTATGTTCATCATGTTACAGTGCTGCAGTCATTACACTTGGGCAGAATCCCAAAGCTAAGGTTGGGTGGCTTGTCTATAAAGAGTTAGGATTGGCTATGAGGCCCTGCAGAACTGCAGTGGCAAATCCTGCTCTGGATTTAGAGTAAAGAGGCAGGTGGTAATGCTTGGTAAAGGTGTGCACTGAACTCCAAGTTGCAGCCTCCAAAATTTTCTTGGTAGGTACTCCTCTGAGAAAGGCTGTTGAAGTGGCTGTTGCCCTGGTGGAATGTGGCCTAATGTTATTTGAGACTCATTTTCCATGCTGTGTGTAGCAGTAACGAATACAGTGTCCTATCCATTTGGATATAGTCTGCTTTGAGATAGCCTTGTCCTGTGATCCTGCAGCATATGCTACAAACAGTTGCTCAGTTTTCCTGAAAGCTTTTGTTTTGTCCAAGTAGAAGCGTAGCTGCCTGTGTATGTCCAAAGAATGCAGAAGTTTCTCCCCTTTATTCTGGGGGTTTGGATAAAAAGTTGGCAAATGGATGGTTTGGTTAAGAGCCACACTAGATACCACCTTTGGTATAAAGGTAGGGTTTGTCCTTAAAGAAACCCTGTCCTGATGAAAAATTATAAACGGTCCCACTGCCATTAATACCTGTAGCTCTGAGACTCTTCGTGCTGACGTTACTGCCAGGAGCAGAGCTGTTTTCCATGATAAAAATTTCAGATCGGCTGTATTGGCTGGCTCAAAAGGTGGCAAGGTCAGTTTTTCCAAAACGAAATTGAGGTCCCAAGTTGGTGTTGGTGCTCTCCGGGGCGGTCTTATGTTTTTAGCCCCTCTGAGGTACTGCTTTAGCAAGGGATGAGAGAATAAAGGGGGATCCGTGTTTTAATGTGCTGAAATGGCAGAGGCATGGATCTTAATTGATGAGAAGGACAGGCCTCTGTCCAACATCTCAGTTAAGTATTGTAAAATCTGAGGAATGTTTGGAACAAGAGGGTCAAGGCTTTGAGCCTGGTTCCAGGCGCAGAATCTCTTCCATTTCTCTGAGTAAGCTTTCCTGGTGCTACGCCTCCTGGCCTCCAAAATGACATCCATAACAGCTTTAGAGAGAGAGGTGTTGCCTGTTTGACTAATGAATCTGCCATGCAGTCAGGTTTAGGGTTTTGAGCTGACCATGCAGGATCTGAATGTTTTGCTGAGTCAGAAGGTGTGGAATTTGAGGCAAAATCCAAGGTGGGCCTTGAGCTAAGTTCCTTAAGATAGGGTACCAGTGCTGGCGTGGCCAGTCTGGAGCAATCACGATCATATGTGGTTTTTCTTGTCTGGCGTTTAGGAGTACCTTTGAAAGGAGAGGCAGTGGCGGGAAGGCATAAACTTTTAGGTTTTTCCAGCTGAACAAAAGAGCATCCACTTTCCATGCTTGTTTGTGATAAGTCCTTGTGCAGAATTTTTGTAGTTGGCAATTCAGTGGGGAGGCAAAAAGATCTATGTCTGGGCATCCCTATTTTTGCGTTATCATGCTGAAGATTTGTGGATTCAATTTCCATTCGTGAGGGTCCATGATATTTCTGCTTAAATCGTCTGCCAGAGTATTTTTCTTTCCTGGCAGGAATTGTGCTTGCAGGTGAACTTGATACATTACAGCTATGTTCCACAAGGTCATGGCTTGTCTGCATAGGGGATAAGAATGAGTGCCCCCTTGCTTGTTTATGTACCACATTACTGTGGTGTTGTCTGTCTTTAATAATAGTTGTCCTGGATGCAGAAGGTCCTTGAAAGCTGTTAGGGCATTTTGAACAGCCAACATCTCTTTTTGATTGATGTGAAGATGCATCTGGTCTGTGGTCCACTTGCCCTGAATGCATTTTCCTGCCATGTGTGCTCCCCAGGCGTAGTCCGAAGTATCTGTTGTTAGAGTCTGCCTGGCTGTGGGTAGGGTAAAAGGCTGACCCTTGTTTAGGTGACATGCCTATGCCCACCATCGAAACTCCTGTTGTAGGCAGGGAATCACTGGTATTACTGCTTCTAAACTGTGAGAGTGTTGAGTCCAAACACTTTTACGGTACCACTGTAATTTCCTCATATGCAGTCTGGCATATAGTATTAGTAGTATGCAGGATGCCATGAATCCCAGGGCCTGCAGAATTTTTCTTGCAGGGAGATGGGACTTTTTTGCCAGTAACTGAAAATATTGAGTTAGTTGAACTTGTTTGTCTGGCGTGAGGTAAGCCATCTGGGCCATTGTATTTAAGCTGGCACCCAGGAATATAATCTGTTGTGAGGGCACTAGTTTTGACTTCTTTTCGTTTACTGTGTACCCTAGAGAAATTAGCAACCGTTTTACAAACGTCAGATGCTGTAGAAGAATGTCCTTTGTCTCTGCTTGAATGAGGCAGTTGTCCAGGTATGGATATATTTGTATTTCTTTTTGTCTGCAAAATGCAATTACTGGTGCCAGGAACTTTGTGAAGACCCTGGGCGCAGTAGATAAGCCAAAGGGCAGTGCAGAGAATTGGTAGTGCATTGTATCAGCTTTGAATCTGAGGTATCTTCTGCAATTTTGTCTGATAGGGACATGCAGGTATGCCTCTTTGAGGTCCAGAGTAACAAGCCAAGCCTTCTTGCCCAGCATGGGTAGAAGCTGCTGTAATGTCAACATTTTGAATTTCGGAATATCCAGGTAAGTATTTAGAACTCAAAGGTCTAGTATGGGCCTCCAGGCCTTGTCCTTTCTGGGGACCAGGAAGAGTCTTGAGTAAAATCCTTGCCCTTGTTCCTGTTGTGGTACTTTTTGAATAGCTCCCATGTCCATGAGGGCTGAAATTTGTTTTTGTGCCTCTGCCCATTGATTTTGTGGCAGGTCTGGCATTCCTTTTAGCCTTGGTAAAGTATGAAAGTGGAACCTGTAACCTTGAGACACAATATTCAGAACCCATTTGTCTTGGGTGATTGTTTGCCAGTTTTGAGAAAAAAAGTGCTAGTTTTCCCCCTAAGGGGGCTTCCAAAAGGGAAGCGCTTGGCGTACAAAGGGGATTGTGACTGTTTCCTGTAAGGTTGAGACTTGTCCTCACCTCCTTTTGGGGTTGAGGTGCCCCACAGTCGTTGTCTGTTTGAGCCTTGGGGTTGAGATCTGCCTCTTGGGCGTCTGTATCTGCCTCTCTGTGGCCTGTCTGACACTGGAAAGGACCAATTCTTTGTTGGCCAATTTCTGCTAAATCGAGGTGGCTGTACCTGTAAGAAATCCTTGACTGTTTGCATAGATTTAGCTTTATCCTCCATTTTCTTTAACACCTCTTCTGCCTTAACACCAAACAAGGTATCATGCTATAAAGGAGCATCCAATAATTTTGCCTTAAAATGATCAGGTAAACTCTGTTCTTTTAACCAAGCATGTCTTCGAATCACAGAACCTGTAACTGCGGCTCTACAAGAAGCCTCTAAAGAATCAAAACCACATTGCTGAGTATGTTTTCCCACCTGTTCAACTGCATGCAATAAATCCTGCATTTCTTTGCAATCAGGAGCTTCTGAGCTTGCAAGCATTTTCTGTTTTAACTGAGCCATTAAATATTGTTGGTACTTAAGCATGTGAAACTGGCAGTTTAAAGCCCTTACTGCTAAAGCTGCAGAAGTGTATACTTTCTTCCCCCATCTATCCAAAGCTCTGGAATCTCTGTCAGAGGGTACTGGATTTTTTGCAATGGAAGCCTTAACCCCTTTTGGACCCTGGGGAATAGTTTCTGGATCAGCAGAAGGGTTTTTATAAAGAAACTTGTGAGAGTCAGGGACTCTATAATACCTATCTGGCTTGGCTGGTGCAGGGGGCAAAGAGTCAGGAGATAAGCTGGATTCAGAGAACACATCATCCACAATATCTAGCACAGACGGAATAGCCAGGGGCCTGTACTGAGGCAATAAAAGGAAATCCCTGAGCCTTTTCTTGGATTCTGAGTAATCCTGGCTTTCCCAATGGAAATGCTCCCTCATGGTATGTAAAGTTTCCCCAAAAGAATAATCCTCAAGAGGAGAGGCTGAAGGGATAGATTCTTCAGCATCAGAGTCCTCATACGGGGGTAGAGAGTATCCCAGGTCTGAAAAGGAATCAGAGGAAATGGAAACCTGATCAGAGGAATCATAGTCTGTATCCTGCCTAGGCCTTTTCTCAGGAGGGGGATGGTAACCCCTGATTAGAGTAATGAAGTCTTCGCCATTTTAAGCATCTGTTTCTTAGGCATGGAGGACTGTCCAGGAGAATGCTGTACTTGCTTCTTTGTCTTTAATGGTACTTTTGTCTTGGCTGTTGCTTTAATGGTAAGTTGTGAAGGTCTGAAAACATCCTCAGAAGCCGATGCCTGCTCAGCGGCTCCGGACTCATCTGAGGGATTAGTTTCCGTAGGCCCAATACCTTGAGTTTCCAGAGACCTGGTTGTCTCCACGTGGGAGTCGGAGGCGGCCTGTGGCTCTGAGGTAGCGGGTGTCAGGGGCTGCAAAAGCACCTCACTGAGAACCGGCGACTGGCCTAGAAGAGGTTTTGTCGTCGGTTTTGGACCTCGGATGCCTGTCTTTATCCTTGTCTTTGTGTTTTTTCGGTATTGCGGTCGTCGGTTGATCTGACGGCATAGTATAATTGAATCTTCGGCCAAAGTAGTGCAAAGAAAAATCAAAACATCTTTTTATAGTGCGTTTGTTAAATCTAGCACAAAACCGACAACTAGTGACATCGTGATCAGGGCCTAGGCATGGAATACAGTAAGAGTGGAAGTCCTTATGAGGTATTTGCTTCCCACAAGAAACACAATTATTAACTTTTTCTGACATCGGTCTGAGGCAAGAAAAAAGTTTCTCCAACGGGGTACTTAGCTTTATTGAAGACTTCGGATCTGAAATTCGACTTCGAAGATCTCAGGAGTCGGCCGACCGGCACTTGCAAATTGCTTCTGCTTCGGGCACCGCGCGGCAAGAAAGACTGAAGAAAATGGCGTCGGATGAATCTTATATACCCCTGGCGCACTGACGTCAGGGAAGAAGCAACAGCAACTGACGCCGGTCCAAGACTTTGGAACTCTGGCCGACTGCGGGACCGCCTGACAGCAGGATAACCCAAGTGTAATGACTGCAGCAATGTAACACAATGAACATCAACAGATTCATACACAAACTGTAAGCAATAGGTAGCAACCTGTGCAACAGATAAACTTATTTAAAGCAGATTTTTCCTGACAAGAAGAAACTGAAGATAACACATTCCTCATACTTCCAGTTTGTTAGAAAAAGAAGTTATGTCTTACCATAACGATCCATCTGCGTTGTTCATCTTCATTCATTCATTACTGATGGGTGTTGGTTCCGTCCTTGGAACCGAGTCGACCTTATACCAAGCTCGTGCCAGCCAAAAACTCTCGAGCTAAGCTTTACCCATAGTGCCCTTCTTCCAGTTACCTCAGATCAAGTTTGACCGTGACAAGAAAAGCAGAGGCTATATCTGAGCAAGTTCCCTAGAGTGACATTGGACCCAGACAATCCCCCAGGAGGCTCTAGGAAGGGGAAGGAGGGTGGAACATAATGAATGAATGAAGATGAACAACACAGATGCAACGTTATGGAAGACATAACTTCTTTATCTGATGTTGTTAATCTTCATTCATTCCTTAATGATAGGACAGAGTCCCTAGCTACTTTATATGTCCCGGGTGGCCCCTATGGAAGAATATTCCTGAGAAGCATTGAACCAAAGGAAGCTCTTCCCCTGCAGACCAGATCCAATTTGTAGTGAGAGATAAAAGTATGGGGAGTAGCCCATGTTGCAGCTGCACAGATATCGTCCATGGATGCCCTTGAATGAAAAGTTACTGAAGTTCCCACAGATCTGGTAGAATGTGCTTTGATTTTGCCTGGTATAGGTGTTTTTGAACGTTGATACACAAGGAGTATACAATCTCTTAGCCATTTGGAGAGAGTTATTTTAGAGACAGCTTTCCCCAATTTCAGGCCTGAAAAGGATACAAACAACTGGTCTGATTTGCGGATTTCCTTTGTTCTGTCACGATAAAATCTCAATTGTCTATGTACATCTAAAAGGTGGAGGCAATATTCTCCTTTGTTCAAGAAGTTAGGAAAGAAAACTGGTAGGTCAATAGGCTGGTTTACTGTGAAATCTGAAACAACTTTGGGTAGGAAAGAAGACTCTGTCCTTATGAAAGATTATACTGCGGTGGTGGTGCTGCGGTAGTGTTGCCACCTCACAGTGAGACGTTGTCCTGTTTGATTCTCAGCTAGAGCATCTTCTGTGTGGAGTCATGCTTGAATGGGCGCACCTTCGTTGAAGGTTGTGCTTCAGGGCCGGCAACTCGGCACATGAAAATCTACTGCCAATCATTAGCAGACCGGAGTTCTGCTGTGGTGACCCCAAAAGCCAAAAGACACAACATATAAGGACATTTAATACATAGGGCTTGAAGCTCGGAAATATGTCTAGCTGAGGTAATGGCCACTAGGAATAAGGACTTTCACGATAAGAATTTGATATCGCAGGTAGCCGCAGGTTCAAAGGGGGATTGCATTAAAGCTTGAAGAACTAATGTGAGACTCCATGGTTTGGTGGATTCCTTAATGGGTGGGCTAATATGAAATATCCCTTTTAGGAAGGTTTTGCAAAGACGATGGGAGATTAAATAAGAGTCCTTGAAACCATTATGAAAATTGGAGATGGCAGTTAAATGGACACGGATCGTTGATGCTGCAGCTCCTGCTTTGAAGAAATTTGACAAATAATCTAAAACTGTATTAACTGGAGCTGAATAAGGGTCAAGTTTACTTTGCTTGGACCATATTAAGAATCTTTTCCACTTACTACGGTAAATTTTTCTGGTGGATAGTTTATGCGAACCCAGTATAATTGTCATGGACTGGGGAAGAAAGATTGTTCTGCCTGGCAATTACTGGAAGTGGAGAAACCAAGCTGTCAGCTTGAGATTGGCTGTGTTTGGGTGAATCAGCCCTTGGGGGTGAGAGATCAGATCTGGAGTTGGACCCAGGATCCATGGTTTGTCTAACAGGTGAGGCCAAAGAAAGGAGAAGCATACTTGGTGGGGCCAATAGGGTGCAATGAGGATCACTTTGCTTTTCAACTGGAGGGCTTTCTTCAGAAATTTTGGGATTGGGGAAGAGGGGGTTAAGTGGATAGAAGTCCTGTGGGCCAATCATGAAACAGAGTGCCCCTTGGGGACTCCCCCTGTGGGGGGATCAGAGCAAAATAGCTGCTGCACTTGTGGTTTGTTGGGGAGGTGAAAAGACTGCAGTAAGGCTGGCCCCAACAGCTGAAGATTTTCATCATTATAATTAAGTTGAAGGACCACTCATGAGGCAGAAGGATACATCTGCTCAGTTTGATCGCAGTCACATTAGAATCCCCAGGAATGTGTGTTGCGATCAGAAAGCGGTTGTAAGCTATCGCCCAATGCCACACTCTCATGGCCTCTCTACACAATGGGTAGGACTTGGTTCCCCCTTGTTTGTTGACATACCAGACAATTGCCATGTTGTCTGACTGAATGGCAATTGTTCCAGATGGAAGGACAGAGTGAAATGCCTGCAACTCTAGAAGCACTGCCCTCATCTCTACTACATTTATATGCAGATTGGCCTGTATGGACGACCATGTGCCTTGGACAGTCATACCTGAAAATGTCTCCCCCACCCTATTAGGGAAGCGTCCATGGTCATAGTGGCCTTGGGTTGAGGAGGGGAAAAAGGATGACTCCAAAGATTTCCATCTGGCTTCATCCACCACCAAAGATCTTTTTTGCACTGCTCTGTTATCCGTATTTGGTAAGATAATGGATGATGATGATTCAGGTAATACTTGAGACAAAAGAAGCCACTGTGGGAGTCTCATGTATAATCTCGCGAGTGGGACAATGGTGATTGCTGCAGCTATTGAACCTAAAAGTTGGAGGACCTCTTGAGCCGAGGCCATTTCCTGACAGAGTATCACTCGGAGCTGAGCCCTTAGACACTTGGCAAGATTGGGTATTGAAAACCATTCCTATGAAGTCTAAGCTCTGAGTAGGGGTCAGGTTGTTTTTCTCCCAATTTACAGAGATCTCCAGGATTTTTGTTAATGTCAGGGTGTAGTTCAGGGCTTTTTCCAACTTGGTGGGGGCGGTGAGGAGCCAATCATTTAAGTATGGAAACACTCAGAATCCTTGTATTATCAAGTGAACTGTAACCACTTCCATACATTTTGTGAACACTCTGGGGGCTGTAGAGAGTCTGAAGGGCAGAACTTGGAATTGATAATGATTGGCTCCTAGCCGGAAGTGAAGGAACTTTCTGGAACGCTTGTCCATCTTTATGTAGTATTACGTATCCTGAAGGTCCACAGAGAACATCCAATCTTCCTTTTCCAAGAATGGAAGAATAGACTGAACTGTGAGCATCTGAAATTTTGTTTGGATGATAAACTTGTTCAGAATACTGAGATCCAAAACTGGCCTCCAGTCCCCTGTCTTTTTTGGCACTAAAAAGAATCTTGAGTAGAATCTGGATCCTATTTGGTCTAGTGGGACTGTTTGGATGACTTGTTTTTGAAACAGTTTTTTTTATCTCTACAGCTGCTGATTCCCATTGACTGGGTGAAACGTTGGGAATACGTTTTTGAGGATTTGGGAAGGAGGTCAGTGGGATTTTGTAGCCTCTGGTGATTATCCTCTGCACCCAAGAATCTGTGGTTATGCAATGCCAGGCTGTTTGGTGCAGGGGAAAAATGTCCCCCAACTGCTTCCAGAGGAAAGCAATCAGGCCACTCTTCAGGAGCACTGATAGGGCTGTCCAGAGAAAGAATCTCTGGACCCATGATTATGCGGGACACCTCTGCCCCTGTAGGGGCATCTTCCACTAGAGTTACCACCTCTGCCTCTGGGGGAACACTTTGCCACGTGAGTCACAAAAAGGACCCTGAGACGTTTTGTGCCACATTTTTCCAGTCCGCTGGTTCCTTGAATAAGGATGCTGGGGGGGGGGGGGGTGGAGAAACATACACCTATGACAGACAGGGTTTTTCCATCCTTCTCACACCTGGCTAACATGTCCTGCACTTTAGGGCAGAATTGGGATATGCTTCCACAGGAGCATTAAGGAAGGAAGACTTAAAGGGGTCCACGAAATCACACAGGAGCATCCAGGCATGGTGTCTCATGACTACGCCTGAACTCGCAGCTCTAGCCGCCCCTTCGGTTGCATGGGATATTAACCACATGGATGAGTTAGATATAGATTCCAGGGTTGCTAGCTATGAGGCAACTTTGTCGCGTACCTTGTCAGACACTAGTCCTGCCAAGGTACCAAAGAGTTCAGAAACTAGATCTCTTTGGAGCCTAGTAAAATGAGCCAGATATTTCAAGGACCTAATAGCGAAGGTCGATGACACAAACACTCGCTTCCCTAGTCATTTAACTGGCCGGGACTCCCTGTTAGGTGGATGGACCATCTGGCTCTCCTCTGCGAGCTCCTTTTTTGTGGCAGCCATCACCACCACAGCATCCACTGGAAGACCCTTAGACCAGTGTGGGTACTCTTCCGGGGGTGATGAAATTTTATCTGGTCTCTTTGGGATATAGATTTGATGGTGTCAGGATTCTTCCAAGCCCTCTGCACTATGAGTTGTATCAGTTCTTCTGCAGGTGGGGTCACCCAAGAGGTAGAGGGTGGAGCAAGAAAAGCCTGCAGAAAGACAGACTCTCAGAGGAAGGGTTGGCGGGCTTTCAATCACCCCTCTGTTTTAACATTTCAAGGATGTCTCCAAAGGAGACATCTTCAGGGGGTGACCGTGGGGACCCTTTCCATTCATCGTAGTCCGTATCCTCAGTGAGAGACTCCTCAAGGAAGTCAACGTGCTTCCTCTCGCACGATTTCTTCCCAGGTCCTTCAGGGGGGGCGGGTCTGTAGAGGACTCAGATGAAGGGGCACCCTGCAATAGGGTCTCCTGAAGCTCTTCTGCTCGATGTCCCATAACAGTGGCTTGTGTCAGTTGCGGCTGAGAAGGAAGAGTCATTGGGTAGTCCAACACTGATGGTTTGCCAGCAGTGGCAAGTGCCCTTTCCACTGCCTGGAACGCATGCCCACCTGAAGAAGGGTGGGATCCCAAAACTGAGAATGACAACCTAGAAACCGGGGTCACACCCCGCTCCAGCGAACCAATCCCCAGGGATGGAGTCTCAAGAAATGCTTGTACCATGAGAGCCCCTGGAACCGAGGATGGCACCATAGAAAGAAAATGGAGCTGCTCCCAGAACCAGAGAAGTCACAGTCCAACCACGATCCTGAGAAAGCCTCGGTTCTGACTGAACTGAAGACTAAATGGTTGACTCTGACACCACGGTGAGATTTACCAGTGGGACCGTAGTCATGGGTACCAAAATAGATGTCGGTTCCAGGGTCTTCGATGCCTGCTCCTAGGTCGAAGGAGGACAGTAAGCTGGAGTCCTTGGAGAAGTACCCGCAACTCCCAATGGGAAAGGGGTTTTGGATGGAGCAGTATTCCCTCTAGCCGTAAGCAACTGATCAATAAGACGCACCCAGTCAAGTTCCGAGAGGCTCTTCATTGACCTAGTGGATATTCCCGAGGGGGAGTTGGGCTGCTCTAGGAAGGTGCTAAACTGTTGCTCCAGAAAAAGATCCAACTTCGGAGAATATTGGGTGGCTCCAATGGCACTGAAATCTCGGTGGAGGCTTGAGTAACTGAAGTAAATTTTTATGGGCTAGAAAAGGCTGTAGATGGTGCTGTGGTCAGTGCTGAAGTTAAATCACTGGACGGCACCAAGGGAGACAAAATTTGGGGATGCATTATCGGTGCCGTAGTACTCGGTGCCGAAATGGTAATCAATGCCAACTGCACAACGTTAGTAGGTGGTACCGTACCAAGTACCGTAGCAGTCATTTTCAGTGCAGTAGTCACTTTTAAATGTTTAGACTTTGGTTCCTCTGATTTTTTCACTGGGTGAAGATGGAACCGAGTGGGATCTCTTTTTATGGGATTTGCTTGGAGAGGGTGAACCCTCCGGTGCAGAGATAGCCTCTGAAAAAGGCGTTTTAAGAAGGCCTTTCAGAATAAATTTATTTTGTCTCTCATTAAGAGTTATGGAACTGAATCCACAACAGATATCACGGGGAGGCTAGACAGATAAATGAGGTACATTCAGACAATACACACAAGAAGGGTGCAAATCAGAAATCGGCAATTTGCGGCCGCACTGGTCACACTGTTTGAACCCAGACACTCTCTTCTTTTCTGACATGACTACAGTAACGTTGGATAAAGATTTTTTTTTTTAAAGGGAGTAAGAGAGGAAGGAGCGAAATACCAACAATGGCAATAGAGAAAATTACCACAAGGGTAAGGGAGAGGGGATACCAACAATGGTATGAGAAGAAATACCTCAGAAAAGGTAACAAAGAGCAGTAAAAAAGGGCTTTCCAAGAAAGAGGGTAAACTAGCTGCTAACAAGAAAGTTGAAAAAGATTTTCAGAAAATTAGAAAAATGTATTTATTTACCTAGGCTTAGTCGAGAGCTGTCTTGACATGGCTTTTCAACAACGCGGAAAACGAGATCTGAGGTAACTGGGAGAAGGGCACTATGGGTACAGCTTAGCTCAAGAGTTTTTGGCTGGTGCGAACTTGGTATAAGGCCAACTCGGTTCTGAGGACAGAACTGACATCCATTAGTAAGGAATGAATGAAGATTAGCAACATCAGATCAAACTTTAAAATACGAGCCTGACTATTCAAAATTCAGAAAATCAAAGTTGCAGAAGTAAAAAAACTTGTTTCCCAAACCTATCAATAATTTCCCTAAACTTATCAGAAAGAGAAGGATTGGAATTAACTAAGTACTTAGCAGCAGTGGGATCATCTAAAGCTACAGCTGCTGGGTCAGACTTGGGAATAGTGTATAAAAATTGAAAGTACTGAGGTGCTTTATACATCCTGTCTGCTTTTTTAGCAGCAGTTGGCTGACAATCAGGAAAACTTCAAGCAGTACTGTACACATCCTCTAATCCAGAGAGACCAGGAGAACTGGGTGTAGGTTCTGAAAAATCCTTCTGTAATAACTCACAGTATTTTCTGAGGGACCGAGAAACCCCAGTGTTCTCCCACTAAAAACAGTGACACAGAAACCCCATAGGAAGAATTAGAAACTAAGTTCTCCTCTGAGAATCAGAAATCTGGGGAAAAAAGCTGTATCTATCCCTGCATCTTCCAGTTTAGATTCAGGATCTTGAAGCTCTTCAGGAACAAAAGACTCCATCTTTCTTTTACCAGAAACTACTTTACAAGAAAGATCAATATTCTGAATTAAACTCTGAGCCACAACCAGTAAACTACTCTATCCAAAGAAAACTGAGAAGGAGTAGATACAGGACTGTTTTTCTGTTTCTTTTTGACAAGAAAAATAGGGCCATCCATCCAAAGAAAACTGAGAAGGAGTAGATACAAGACTGTTTTTCTGTTTCTTTTTGACGAGAAAAATAGGGCCATCCATGTTACTAATGCAGCAGCAGCAGCTTCCCCATTGACAAGCACAGCATTCTGATACAGCATGGAAAAGTTCCCCATTCCCACTCCCAGGACCAACAACAATAGCTCTCCCTTGTGCACTGAGGGGACCTCAACCACCACAGAGGACATGGCTAGACCCTGGTCTATAGTGCCTGTAAGTGCTGCACCACAGGGATCCAGGGTAAAAGATAAGTAGTCTAAGATACAACAAATGGCCACAGCAGAGTCACCCACCTGCGGCTGAGGCAAATTGTTAGCTTGCTGTGGTGGCAAAGGCCGTTTGCTTAATTCTCTTCTTTTTGTGGTTGGAAGAAAGATGGACAGTGGAACCAGTAGTCTGTTCTATGATCAAGCTGAAAATGGTGCCTCTTTCCCAGGGAAGACAAAGCACTTAAAACACAATACCATCCCCACAATAAGTAAATTAAACACAATTTCTTCATAGAGAAAAGGTTTTCAGTTACTTTACACCGCTTTTAAACTTTAAAAGTACATTACAGTCTTGAGACAGGCTGTTAAAGAACAACACTCCTAACTTTAAAATACATTTCCTGAAGAGGAAATTAAGAAAATGGAAGCCCCCCCCCAAAGAGAACTTACCTGCCCAACAAAAGAAAGCACAAGCCAAAGTACTCTTCAGTGGAAGTAATGTGAAGTACTCTTCAGTGGAAGTAATGTTCTGTAGGGTTTTGCACACAAACTTGTCTTTTAGTCAGCTCAGCTTGAGTTGCCTGACAGTATGGGTGTGTGGAAGATGCCCTGAAGCTCTGTAAACTGACCAGCTGTTATATTCTTCACAAGATTAACAATATAGCTAAGGTTACTGCAGCAGTGATCAATATGATCATCTCCTTTTATTTGGTTTGGAAGCGTTATCCTCCTATTTCCTTTCTGTACCCTAACTCAATTATTGTTTGTTCTGCCATTTGAAGTTGGATGCCTTGTAAGGGTTTGGGGAGAAGCTGGGATTATGAAATATTCACGCTAGCCCATTCATCAGGTTACTTCTATCATTCCACTGCTTGAGAATCTGGACAGCAAACAGACCAAACACAAATTCAGAAGTCAAAGAAGCATTCAAAATTTATTTTTTTTTGAATCCCCACTAAAACTTTTGTTATGTAACTAAGCATACCTTCTCAATGTAACAGAAGTGAATGCATTTGTAGAAATATTGTCCACACCTCCAAGAGACTCCTCAAAGCAAGTTTCAAAACCAGAGTTACTTTAGAAACAATCTTACTCACTTACTCATATAACACTTCTGCTCAGCATGCAAAAATACAACAAAGTCATCTAAACCGTAAGCACATTCCAAGATAAATTTCTACAAGAAGCCCTGATAATTTAAAATTCTAAAGAATAAATTAATAGACTGAACCAGTTTTTTTCCCCTGATATTCTAACCACATGCCAATTTTATCTGGCAGTATAGTGTTAAAAGAAGCCAAGGCACTCTTGTAAGAATTGGCAGCTAGAGAAACCACAGCTGGGCAGCTGACAAGGGAGCAAAGACGGCCTTCAAATCAGAGTACACCTTGTAGTTCCTCATAGCCTTTTCAGGATCTTGTTCACTAGCCAAAGGGGTTTTACATGTAGATTTATAGACATCTTCTAAGGCCGGTAACAGAACATGAGCACCCAAAACATTTGTAATCTCATCCTCAATAAGATAATGAAATCTGCAAGTTTCCGGCATAGCTCCAGATTGCTTCTCGTTAAATACACCTCTAAACCTGACTATCATCTGTGGAAAGGTGAACACTTGCATGGGTTTTTGAACCTGTTCACCAACAGGCCTGTACATACTATTAACTCCACTGTCTGTTGTAAAGTGAAGTTTTGTTTCTCCTTACTATGAATTACACTGGAGGACAAAATACCTGGAGACAGAGGATTACATCTGGCAAGGGGTGTCTTCCCTCATACCTCCACAGCACATAAAGTGTTTGGTTCGTCCATACCTGATCTAGGAACTGGATTATTCCCAGAGGATGTGTCTGACCCCCATCTCATAGAGGGCTGCAGGCTTACACTGAGGGTGACAAAGAAAAAGGTAAGTGGTCTGCAGGCCAGCTTAAGTCAACAACAGCTTCATAAACTGTAGGCTGAGGCATAATTTTGTAGGGCTTTTTCTTTTTAGGTGCAACTGCATTTGATTGGGGGGAGGGCAGCCATATCAGGATCCATCAAGTCAAGGTAAAACACCAGCCAGAATAAAATACTGACACTAATAATGGCTTAGTAAAGGCAGCAACAAGAGAAAATATTAACTATGTTTAAAAGAGAGCCAATAGGGCTAAACTGTATAAAATATAGCAGAAAAAGTTTAAAATGTGCAAAGCCTTGTTCCACAACCTGAACAGTGTAGTAATCAATAGCACACACAGTCACAATACCACATAGGTTCATAGGTAGGTACTAGGCTATTGGCCCTAGGGCCTATATAAGCCTAGCCAAAAAGGTACCCTGGCATTCGCCACCCAAGAAAATTATTTTCCTATGCCCCTGTCGAGCAGAGCCACAGAGGTGATCCCGGGGTGAATTTCCTATTTCCCATCCAATCATCAAGATTTTTTCTTGAAGGGTGCTAATGAGGAGCTTTGTTTGCTATAGATAGGTAGTTTGTTCCACAGTAATGGAAGTCTCTGGGACAGAAATCTATCCCTCCAGCATGTTCTGTTTATTGTGGTTCATAGGTAGGTTCATACGTAGGTACTAGGCTATCAGCCCTAGGTCCCATACAAGCCTAGCCAAAAAATGTACCCTGGCTTTCACCACCCAAGAAAATAATTTTCCTGTGCCCCTGTCGAGCAGAGCCACAGAAATGATCCCCGGGGTGAATTTCCCATTTCCCATCCACCCTTGGTGACAAGGTTTAGGTCCCTAGAGCGTGTAGCTCGGAGGGATTGGGATTTCTTTAAGTGGAGCATGTCCAACAGCTCTGGGTTTGACACAGCTTTGTATGTTATGCAGAGATAGCCTCTGAGTAGGCGATACGCGACAGTGTAAAGCTGGAGTTTTATGAGATGGTCTGCATTGGGCATCTGTGTGAGGCCTGTAATCCTCTTTGTGAGGTATTTCTGTGGCCTTTCCAGTTGTTGTAGATGTCTTGTGAGGTACATACCAAAAGGGGCATTGTACTCTATAATGGGTCTAATGAGTGACAAGTAGAGGGGAACAATGACCTCTTTCTTCCTGGATAAGAAACCTTTTGTGATGAGGTGTGCCAGGTAGAAGGATTTCCTGACTACTGTGGTGATGTGATTATCAAAGGAGAGACTAATGTCCACCTGTGTCCCAAAGTCCCTTATCACACTTTTAGTGTTAAGCAGACTACCACCTATGTGGTAGTTCATGGGTACAGAGTTTTTACCAAAGGGGATGACAATGCACTTTCTGGCATTGAGCTTGAGGCCATGGCTTTGACACCAAGTATCTGTCTCAGTGAGGCCCTTTTGTAGGATGTCCACATCGTTAGGAGTTTTGATTATGGCTGCTAGTTTGCAATCATCTGCGAACTTCGTTACCCAAAGACCTTCTGTATTAGCCTGTACTTCAGAAAAGTAGATACCAAACTGGAGAGGACCCAGGACTGAACCCTGTGGTACTCCACTTGTCACTGGTCTGAAGTCGGATTTTGAGTCTGTTACTTTCACAGTGTGGGTTCGGTCAGTGAGCCAGTTGGCAACCCATCTTGTGACATAGGGATTTATGCCTAGTTTAGTGAGTTTATCTATAATTCCAGAGTGGGGAATGGTGTCAAAAGCCTTGGCGAGATCTTGATAGGCTGTGTGAACCACCTTACCCTCGCCTACGGCTTTGGTGACCGCTTCAAAGAAGTCTATCAGGTTTAGGAGACATGATCTGCCTTTTACAAACCCGAACTGGGTGGAGTCCAGAGTTTGGAGATTACCAATGTCTTTGTTTATAAGTTCCATGATAATACATTCCATGGCCTTGCAGACCAGGCTCGTTAGGCTAATGGGGTGGTAGTTTCCGGGGTCCATGGTGGCTCCCCCTTTGTTGAGTGGGATAACGATCACTGTGTGCCATTCAGTGGGCACAAAGCCTGAGGTGAGGCTAGGATTGAACATGGTGCTTAGGTGGGGTGCCAGTTCATTCAGTAGTTCATTTAGAAAGCAGCCTGGGATGTTGTCAGGTCCCATGGATGTTGTGTTCTTGGCTTTGGAGAGTGTGGTTTTTACCTGTGCAGACATGACTACAGGAACTTTGCATGCTTCAGATACAGAGATGGGCACTTTAGGGGGTGAGAGGTGGTAAAGTTAGCACTGAACCTATCTGCCAGGATGTTGGCAATATCAGATGTTTCTGTATATTTAGTGCCATTGTGCTGTAACGCAGAGCAGATCTGAGTGTTGCCATTGAGATTCTTGACATAGCTCTAGAATGCTTTGTGGCTGTCTTTAGAATCAGTGGCGATTTTGTTTTCATAACTAGCTTTGGAGGATTTTATGAGGGATCTCAGCTTCTTACTGAGGCTGACCAGGGAGTTCTTCCACTCATGGGATTTTACACTTTTTTGCAACAGTTTCTTTCTTCTGTTGTAGAGTTTGTTTATGGCAGGGGACCACCAGATTGGCTTCCTTTTCTTGGAGGATAGCATCTTGGTTCTGTTAGGGATAGCATGATCCATGCACTCGTGTAAGTGCTTATAAAGTGGATTTGTGTAGGATTCAGCAGTCGTACGTCTATTGTCCGTCTGCATGGGTGTTATGAAGTTTGCCACTTCTGTCTTAAGAAGCGTAAAGTTGACTTTGGAGAAATTTTTTATGGTGATTTCCCTAATGGGGGGTGGGGGCGGGATGTGGATGTCTAGGATGATTAGCTTGTGGTCGGATCTGACCAACGAGGAATTGACCTCTGGTGTGGAACACCGGTTGCCCATGTTGGTAATGACCAGGTCTAGGATTTTGCTGCCCCTGTTGGGGGCATAAAATTCACTTGCCCAGATAGTGACAAAAAATAAAATACATGCCCTTAAATCAGATAGAAACTGTTTAAAATGACATAAATAAGCATTTACTTAGAGATGCCTTCCTCAGAAATGAAAAAAAAAAAAACTCCACAGAAAATGCAAATAAATTAAGGTGCAACTGGATTTGATATGGGGGGGTGCAGTTGAATCAGGATCCATCAAGCCAGGGGAAAACCACCAGCCAGTACAAATAAAAAATTTATGGAAAAATTGCGACTTAACAATAAAAGCAGCTACAGCAGTGTCAAATCAGAAGTAAATATCATAAGTGGAGAAAAAAGTGATAAAAATGTCATATTTTCCTGTCAGAACTTCAAAATGAAGCAGATAAACCTACAGTCCTCTTGGCCTACATGTTCAAGGTAATCTCTAGTGTTACTTTAGCTTTCCAGTGCAAGTCATAAAACACTTTAGAAAAGCTCCTTAACTTCATAAAAGCAGTATTAAGCATATAAACAACACAATAGTATGTTAAAATTCCCAAAGGAATTAACAGCACTTGTAAATAGAAAGAATATTAAAACAAAATGTTAACGCACGCGCGCACACACACACATATATCTGTGTGTATAAATATATACATATACTGTACATCTCTCATACACATATATATATATATATATATATATATATATATATATATATATAAAATATATATATAGATATACGTATATATGTTTAAAAAAAGAAAGAAAACAAATGTACATAATAATAAACAGGAAGGGAGGTTCCTAAAGTGATCTTATAAGTCTGGAAGCTGTAATCCATCAATGCAGTCCACTAAGCCAATTCAACTGTCTGAGTCCTACAGCTAGCAATAAAATATTGAAAAACTGACTTTCTGCGACAGAGGTTAGGCTTTTCCTGATAGGAGGGGCTTAACCAATCCTCTGTCACAGGGGATCAGAGGAGGGGATTCTGAGCTCTGGAAAGCTGCTAGTGTGGGTTTATGCATGCAGAGAACCCATATGTGACTGAGGCAGTATGAATGATGAATATCTGCCTTATAATTTGGTAATAATAATAATAATAATAATAATAATACATCTCTATCCCTGCTCACAATAATTCTCAGTAAATTTCTTATTTCATGATAAAACTTTCACATAATGACCATTATATAACAGTCAAATTATATATCAAATGTAGGCTTTATTCTCAGATCCTTAACACCAATCACCTCCATGAGCAGAAAATTACTCATAGCGTATGGATAACATAGATTATTCTGTCTATAATATATGACACATCTTTTTTAAATTGAACTCTACATTATTAGAGGGAGGTTGCCCATGAAAATAACTCATCCAAATACCAGTGTAATATACTCTGGCCCTCTACATCTGTAATTACTGAACCTACTTTGGAATTATCAGGATATTCACACATGTCCGAATGGAGACAGGGGTCCAAATGGACAGATAAGTCAGCAAGCAAAGAAGAGTAGTATTGCTGAAACTGAATTCATCCTCGAGTGTTGGTGAGTACCTTCACGATGTGGACCCTGTTTTTCACAAAATCTCACCAAGACGACAATGTATTTATACAGCATATATCATGGACAGAAGTAGGTCAAAAATGAAAAAGATAGCTAGGATAAGACCCGGGATAAAAATGTACCCAATCCTGATAGGCGCACTGGTGGCAGGACTGGAAAAAATGACAGTGTAACATCCTCAAAATATGGAAACATCCCTACAATGGTGGCAGGCCAGACCCGGGGGAGGATGGCCCCCCTGTTGTAGAAGGAAGTAGCAGTCCACAAAAAATATAAAAACTGATAGACGAAAGAATAACCATAAAGACAATAGAGTTATTGAGGATAAGAAAGAAATTATGCATTGTTACTATTATGCAAAAAGTCCAGAATTTCCAAACACAAGATATACAAAAAGATTAAGAGAGAAATTAGAGGGAAAAAATACTTCCACAAGAAAAACTGTCAGAAGCTTCAAATAAAAATGTGTGTTCACTAATACAACACATTTTTGAAAAACATTATATAGACCAAGAAACTTGGATCTGTTTGGAAAAAGAAGGATCTAAGGAAGTTAGGAAAATATAAACAACAAAATTAAAGATTTTTGAAAAGTATAAAAAAGAAATATGGACATGGGAAAGAAAGAGGTATGATATGGTGCAATATTTATGCAAAGTCAAAAGCCAAATGAATTAATACAAAAAGGCAGCCTCAAAAATATTTGAAGAGAAATACAGATAAAGGCATCCAGATATGGAAAATTTCACAATAAAAAATAGTATCACAAAGAGGGACTGTAGAAAAGAAGATTACTAAAGCAAAAGTTAAAAAATATAAGTTGAAGTTATGGAATGCCTACAAAGTGAGGGATTTGGTGTAGAAGGTCTAACACAGCTACATCACAGCATGATGGAACGAGTCCCCAAAATATGGAGAACAGGAAGATCAGGACATATCTGAAGAAGAAATATGGACATGGGAAAGAAAAAAAAATGTATATGCTGTAATATTTATACAAAAGAGAAAGCAAACCTAATCAATACAAAAACAGCAGCACCAAAGATGTTGTTGTTTGTCTTTTTGTCTTTTCCTGGTTAGGAGTCGCCACAACGGAACTCCGGTCTGCTAATGATTGGCAGTCAATTTTTATGGTGTCGAGTTGCCAGCCCGACGCCCAACCTTCAGCGAAGGCATGCCCATCCACACATGTCTTTCGGAGGCCACTCGACCACAGGGAGGACATGCAGACTCCACACAGAAGGCACTCCAGCTGAGAATCGAACAGGAGAACCTCTTGCTGTGAGGTAACAATGCTACCGCTGTACCACCGCGGATAATTGAAGAGAAATACAGGCAAAGGAATCAGTACTCACAAAACTTTACAATACAAAAAAATAAGAAGACAAAGAGGAAAAGTAGAAAAGATTACTAATGGAGAAGTTAAAGAAATAGAAATAGAGGTTATGGAGTACCCGCAAAGTGAAAGAAAGCAGCACAGCAGGATACAGCAATGGACATCCAAATTAAGAAGAAATCAGTGGAAAAAGAAGCAACTGGTCAGTTTCCATATGAAGATATTTTGGAGCCTTCCACAGGAAAACTAGTACAAATGTTCACTTGAAGCTGGACAGCAAGGGAAGGAACAGGAAACTGTGACAACTCTGATGCAGTCAATGTTGAGGAGTGATAGGCCAGTGAGTTCCCATATGACAGAGCAACGGATGACACAGGATGAAACTGAAGAGAATGTTCCACAGGAAGATGCTATAAAACATTCTATAGAATGACCACAGGAAATGGAGAACAAAAAATGTGCCCTCAGTTTACAAGAAAATCAGCTAAGAGAAGAGTTGCTTGATTTAATAGAGATAGATAGACATATTAAGATCAATGAAAGAAACAGATTGCAGAAGGTCAATAAAACCCCAAAAGTCAGAAATTTGATCAAACAAATGAACACAGTAATTACGACTGTCCATAGAGATCCATGCAATATAGTAGAAGTAAACAAGATATATTACTGTGCAGCTAAATTAATAACAGATAACATTCTACTACAAGAACACAGGGTAGTAAGGGAAAGGAAGGGAAGAAATTGAATACCATCATGGAAGTATCGAACAGAGAAAACTATAAAGCAATTAAGACAAGACGTGTCACTGTGAGAAGACTATAGAAGAGGGAAGAGATCAACAAAAATACTCAGAAAGATAGACGTGATAAAAATAAGGTGCAGTATTATAATGGATCAGGATCTATCTCGCACTACTGCAAATAAACTACAAATCTAAGCACAGGTAGAAAAGCTTAGAAGATATACAGATAAATATAAAGGAAAAGTACAAAATTTGCAACTTACTGATAACCCCAAAAAGCTCTATAGAGAACTGGGAAACAAGGCAAAGGAATTGAAAGACCACCCAAAAAAGAAAGAGATACGTTTTGGAGAAATATCTATGAATATTCTGTGGAATATAACAAAGATGCTAAATGGACAGAAGAAGTAAAAGAAAGAATAAGAATTTCAAAGGCACAAATATAGTTGCATGTATAGAAAACTTCTGGAAGAACCTCATGTTGATTAGGATCGTATGCAGGAACAGCTAGGGACAGGTGAATTCAAACCAAAAGATGAAAGGTCCATATTGACGGCCCAATATAGTGGGCTATGTACACATTGGTTTACAAAGTCCACTGAACATGTAGGTTTTGTAAAACAGAATTAGAAACAGTTGCACACCTTGTTGCTGGTTGTGACATATTAATGGCAGAAGAACTGTACACTGAAAGACATAATAATGTGGCAAGACTATTGCACTGTAGGTTGTGCAAACATTATGGAATTAAAGTGGCTGAAAAACATTGGAAACATGAGCCACAGAGAATCATAAAAAATGATGAAGTCTACATCACATGGCATCACCCATTATCAACAGTTCAAATATAGATGTCAGAAGACCAGATATAGTAGTCCATGAAACGAAGACAAAAAGTAGCACTGATCATTGAAATCTCTACACCCAGTGGCTACAGTGTCTTGCGTACAGAGAGACACAAAGCAATAAAATATCAGGATTTGCAGACAGAAATGAGAGTAATGTGGAAGAAAGATACCCAGACAGTTCCAACAGTAATAGCAGCAATGGGTCTTATAAAAAGGAATCTACAATTGTATTTAGATATGTTACCAATATCAATACATGTAGTTCCACACGAATTGCAGAAGGAGTCATTACTGGGCACATTACAGGTGCTGCAAAGAGCACTTCTGGCTAACAACAAAGATTGAAACAATACTAATTTCATGAACTTTAATCTTACTTTGACATAGGAATGGGATCCACTCCCGTCATGGTATTAGAAACCCAAAAGACTTGGAGAAATTAAGAAAGAGACCATAACCTATTAAGAGTGGGAAAAGATGACATGAATAAGCCAAATTAAACTGGCCTCAAGACAGAACCCCCCCGAGGGATACCAGAGCAGATTGTTTTCATTACAGAGAGCGTATCTCCTAGTTTTACTCTACTGGATCTATGAAACAATGAATTACTCAACCACCTTATAACATAATGATTCAAGTAATATCCCAGCACCATAAAGATTATTTGATTATGGGGATAGTATCGAAAGCCTTTACCATATCCTAATAAATGCCATCTACAAGCATCCCCTCATCCAATGCTTTCCACAGAGGTTGACAAAAAGACAATAAATTTGTCATACAGGATCTCTCCTGAATAAATCCATGCTGAGTGATATCCTGATCTACACCCAAAGAATCTAGAATATATTATACACATCAAAATAACTGGATTGTAATTTTCAATAATAGACCAATCCCCAGCCTTAGGAACAGGAACAATGAAAGCCTCTTTCTAGACACTGGGAACATAACTTGTTTTTCAGTGATCTCTGAAAAATCTGTAATAATCTAAGGGTAATTGTTTTAATAATAGCCTTCAAAAAATGCCTATTGATCTCATACAGTCCAACCGCTGAGTATGAAATATCCTTAGAAAACATTTCACACCATCATTTAAGAGGATAAGGACACTGTCCATCAAAATTAAAAGAAATAAAGTCTTTAACTGAGTTACCAACCTGGGATGTGACAATATTGTGTAAAAGAAATCAGCTAAGTACTTTGAGTCAGTTATTAACTTATTATTCCACATAATAATGTTAACTAAGGGTATTACACTTACACAGATTTAAGTGTTTAAAGAATGCTTTTTTATTAACCACAGTGTGTCTAGCAAGTTTCTCTCATAGTCCCATTTAACCAGCCTAGTACATCTCGGAAATTTATCTCTAGCTTGTTTATGTCTCTACTTGTTGCAATCATTAGGCTGCTGTCTACATTTCTTCCAAAGGTACCTGCTGCTTTTGTTTGCCTTTTCTAACTCTCTATTCCATCAAGGGGTTTTAAATTATATATACTTTGGAGGTACTAAAGGAACACATTTTTCAATAAACTGATGCATATATGCATATAATTGCTCTCAGCCAGTAGCAATATCAACAGAGCAGAACAAAGCATAACACTTCCTTACAGTTTGAATTGTTTATTTCATCACTAATCTATACAAAGTCAGTTCTATAAAATGTACATCTACTGTTTTTCTTCCTCTAATGAAAATGAAAGAGCAATTAAATACTTCCATACAGTACTATAGCGATATGATCCCAATAATTCATCAACCGTACATTGTAATAATTTTTTTCTAAATTTACCCGAACATTATCCAATATATTATTATCTCTGATAGGTTTGTTTTACAATAACTGTGCGTACCCATGCTCCATACTAGATTTTACTAAATCATCAGTTATCCCTGCACCACTGCTAGAACACTCCCACTGAATGTGGAGGGAACATTAAAATCGCCAGCAATAAACTAATTATTCTCAAAATTGGAGATAATCTTATTAAACTCCATATTCTCACCAGCACTTAAACTTGGAGGTCTATAAAATAAATGCATCCTAATCAAATATTTATTAAGAAAGGTCTTAACTGAAACAATCGTATAATCCATTCTATTACTTATTAAACTAGATATCAAGTTCTTATTCACATAAATAGATACTCCTTATGCTGCTGCTAAAACTTCTTTTCACTATAGTTAGTTCATATCCAAATTATTAAGAAGGAATCACATCATAAGAAAAACCTCAAACAGCTACCTTCTAGTTAAATCACTAACATCCTGAACATAACTATTAAATAGGACTTCCAAGAGAGCTGCACACTGAGTAACAGCTTAATTCAGCTCTCCTGGTGCGAAAACCTTAATTCAGAAAAGAGAGCCAGTGAACTTGCCTTTCTGAGTAAATTTTATTTACTGTCTAATAAGTGCACTGCCTGCATGCCAGCAAAGAAGAAATTTAGAGAACTTGAAAGAAAATCAGCCACAAAAGGTAATGAGAAAAAAGAAGTTATGTACTCACCATAACATTGCATCTGTGTTGTCCACTTTCATTCTTCCTTAACTGATGGATTCGTATCAGATCCCTCGAATCTGACTCGGCCTTTGCTAGAGCAAAGCTCGTGACAAACAAAAAACTGTCAAGCTTCTCCCTAACCCAGAATGCACCAACCACAATTACCTCAGATCTTGTTTGCTGCCTTAGTAGAAAGTAAAAAATGGAAATCATCATGGAAAAGCTATATCTGGAGTTTATGTAAATAAGAACATAGAGGTCCTCTAAACACTCATTCTTCCAGAAAACTTAAGGATGGGGGTTGGTGGTAGGGAAGTTGAGGAAGGGTAAAAATGGACAACACAGATGGAATGCTATGGTGCATACATAACGTCTTTATCTGATGTTGTCAATTTTCATTCTGACTTCAACAATGGGACATAGTCCCCAGCTATCTAATTTCCATAGCAGACGAAATGAAGGATATTCCTGAGCACCATAGAACTAAAAGATGCCCTTCCTCTGGAGTCCAGATCTAATTTGTAATGAGTAATAAAGACATGGGAAGTAGCCCAAGTAACGCTGTTCAACCTCAGCCTCTCCACACGCTAAGTGCCCATAGAATGATGCACAGCAACGGTTATTCCACTCCACAAAGGAGGGGTCACAACTGACCCTGGTACGTATCACCCCATAAGCCTGACTAGCCTGGTCTGCAAGGCTATGGAGCGCATCATCATGGAACTCATTAACAAAGACACTGGGAACCTCCAAAACACTTGACCCGACCCAGTTCGGCTTTGTTAGGGGCAGATCATGCCTACTAAATCTGGTTGACTTCTTCGAGATAGTCACCAAGGCCATAGACGAGGGAAAGGTTGTTCACACAGCCTACTTTGACCTCGCCAAGGCTTTCGACACTATTGCCCACTCGAGTATTACATAAACACTCACCAGCCTAAACATAATCCCCTACATCACGATATGGGTTGCCAACTGGCTTACAGACAGAACTCACATGGTAAGAAAAGCAGGCTCCAGGTCCAACTCTAAACCAGTCACAAGCGGTGTCCCGCAAGGCTCGGTCCTAGGACCCCCTACTGTTCGGCATATACTTCTCAGAAGTACAGGCAAACACAGGAGGACTATGGCTAACCAAGTTTGCCGATGACTGCAAAGTGGGAGCCATAACTGACTCTCCGGCTGACACGGACATCCTCCAAAAGGGCCTTACTGAGACGGACACCTGGTGTTAAAGTCATGGCCTCAAGCTAAATGCCAAAAAATGCATAGTCATCCCGTTTGGGAAAAACAAAACACCCACGAATTACCACATAGGTGGCATCCCCCTTAATACAGAAGAGGTAATAAGAGATCTGGGGACCCAGGTAGATAGTAATCTCTCCTTTGACAATCATATTGCCAAAGTAGTTAGGAAATCCTTCTATGTGGCCCATCTAATTACTAAAGGGTTCACATCTAGAAATAAAGAGGTTATAGTGCCCCTCTACTCGTCACTCATCAGACCCATCATAGAGTACAATGCCCCATTTGGGATGCACCTCACAAGACAATTCCAACAGCTGGAGCGACCACAAAAATACCTCACCAAGAGGATTACTGGCCTCAAACATATGTCCTATGCAGCCCGACTGAAAAAACTCCGGCTGTACTCAGTGGCATATCGCTTACTCAGAGGTGATCTCTGCCTGACTTACAAAGCCATGACCAAACCAAAAGATGGAAGCAAGTCAAACGACAACCAAAACCAAAAATAAAGACTATGTCCAACTCAGAATTGATGGACATGCTCCACCTAAAGAAATCCAAATCACTGCGAGCCATGCGCTCTAGTGAGCTAAACCTCACCACAACAATAAATAGAACATGCTGGATGGATAGATTCCTGTCACAAAGACTCCCCATGCTTTGCAACAAAATTCCAAACTACATTAGGCAGAGCCCCTCACTAGCACTCTTCAAGAGAAACCTTGACGAGTGGATGGGTAACAGAAAATACACCCCTGGGATCACTTCATTGGTTCTGCTTGACAGAGGATCAGTTAATTAATCAATGGGGCGGTGATAGCCGACACACTCTGGCTAGGCTTATAAATAGCCTTGGGCAGATAGCTTAGTACCTACCTATGAACCTATGAACTGCTGCATAAATATTATCCATTGACACTCTGGATTGAAAATCTGGAAGATGCCATGGATCTGGTGGACTGGGCTCGAACAGGCTTTGTCAGAGCAATGACTGATTTGTTACACACAAAAGAAATGCAATTTATCAATCTAGATACAGTAACTTTGGTAACTGGTTTACCCAATATTGGTTCTGCATATGAAACAAATAATTAGTTAGAATTTCTGATGTTTTTAGTCCTATGTAAGTAAAAATGCAACTGTCTATGAACATCTAATAAATACAACTCATTTGTTTGAAAATTTGGGAAAGAATACCGGTAAATTAATAGACTGATTTATATTGGATTCTGGCACCATTTTTGGAAGAAATGACGGGCTGGTACGTAAAGTAATTGTGTCTTTATGGAAAATCAAGTATGGAGGTTTTGAGCGCAATGCTTGGAGCTCAGAAAATCTTCTGGTTAAGGTAATGGCTACTAAGAAAATTGTTTTCTATGAAAAAATATTTGAGTTTGCATGTAGCAGAGGGTTCAAAAGGAGATTGTGTAAGAGACTACAGCACAAAGTTTAGGTCCCAAGGGGGAGCACGATCTTTAAGAGGGGGACTTAACAGTAGAGTGCCTTTCAAAAATACTTTGCTCAACTTATTGGATGCTAGAAAAGAACCATTTATTCCAACATGAAAATTTGATCACTGCTAATTGTACTTTATGGTAGAACAACTAGCTCCTTCTTAGGATCATAGGACGTTATTAGGCTATTGGTCCTAAGGTCCTTATAAGCCTAGCTAAGAGTTTAGCCCATGTTTAGACAAGTCAGCATCCAAAGCCCCTGTCCAGCAGGGACACAGGTGGAATCCCAAGGGCATATTTTTTGTTTCACATCCAGTTATCCAGGTTGCGCTTAAAAAGGGGTAATGAGGTACTCTGTTTGATATGGAAAGAGAGTCTATTCCAAAGATGGGGGAGTTTTTGGGACACAAATATGTCCCGCCAAAATGTCCTAGCATAGACCAGGATGAAGTCATGCATACAGGTTGCTCGAGTGGAGCTTGACTTGTGGATATCCAGCAGTCCCATCAAGGCGGGGACTGAGATTGCTTTGTATGCCAGACAGAGGTCACCTCTAAGGAGTCTGTATGAAACTGAGTAGAGGGACAGGGCTTTTAGCCTACCTGTGTAGGGTAGATGTTTGAGACCGAGGATTCTCCTGTTGAAGAACCCCTGTGGTCTCACCAGCTGCTGCATATGCTTTGAAAGGTATATGCCAAAGAGGGCGTTGTACTCAATAATTGGCCTTATAAGGGAAGAATACAGGGAAGTTATGACCTCTTTGTCCCTGGATGAGATACCCTTACTTATGAGGTGGGCCATGTAGAAAGCTTTCCATACAGTGGAAGCAACATGATGGTCAAAAGTCAGGTTGCTATCAACCTGGGTGCCCAAATCCCTCACTACTGATTGTGTACTTAGGACGTTGTTATTAATGTGATAATATGTGGGGACGTCACTCTCCCCAAAGGGAATGATAATGCATTTTTTGGCATTCAGCTTAAGGCCATGTTTCTGGCACCAGTCATTTGTTTAGGTGAGACCCTCTTTGAGGACGTCCACATCACTTGGGGAATTGATGACTGCACCCAGCTTGCAGTCATCTGCATACTTGGTCAGCCATAGCCCACTGGTTTTGGCCTGTACTTCAGAGAAGTATATCCTGAATAACAGAGGCCCCAAGACCGATCCCTGGGGTATGCCGCTCATTACAGGTCTACTGCTTGAGGTGGCTTCCCCTGTTTTGATTAGGTGGGTTCTATCAGTGAGCCAGTTTGCTACCCATCTGGTAACATATGGATTGATGCCTAGTTGAGAGAGTTTATCTACTATGCCTGAGTGGGGAACAGTGTTGAAGGCTTTGGCCAGGTCAATGTAGGCGGTGTGCACCGTCTTTCCCTCGTCCATGGCTTTGGTGACTGTCTCAAAGAAGTCGACCAGATTTAACAGATATGACCTCACCTTGGAAAAGCCAAACTGTGTGGGGTCGAGTGTTTGGAGGTTGCCAATGTCCCTGTTAATGAGGTCCATGCTAATCCTTTCCATGGCCTTGCAGATCAGGCTAGTTAGGCTGATGGGTCTATAATTTCCATTTCCTGCATTGATGGATGCCCCACCTTTGTGTAAAGGGATGACAATGGCTGTCCTCCACTCAGCTGGGACAAAGGTTTTCTTCAAAAACATGCAACAGAAATTCCAAGAAATTATGAATGGGGGCTGTAAAATGTTGAATATTTATGTTTTGAGCACAAAAACACATCTTTTCCATTTGCTGGAGTATAGTTTCTTGGTGGAAGGTTTATGGGAGGACAAATGAATATGATGGAGAGGAGAAGGATGTATTAATGGAACTGGAGAAAACAGGCTGTTAGCCTGAGGTTTACTATGTCTGGATGTATCATGCCTGTCGGGTGAGACAAGAGGTCCGGAGTTGGATCCAGAAACCAAGGTGGTTGAATCAGGTGAGGTCAAAGGAAGGGAAACCAAATTTGTCGAGGCCAATAAGGGGCAATGAGGATGACCTTGAACTTCAATCTTGTAGCTTCATGAAGAAATTTGGGAATTAATGGAGAGGGAAGATACACATAAAGGCAACCAAGGGGCCAATCATAAAGTACAGCATCCCTCGGGAATTCCCCCTATGGGCGAATTCGGGCAAAGTAGCTGCCACATTTGTTGTTCAGGGGGGACATGAAGAGATCCCAGCAAGGCTGGCCCCACTGATGGAAGATCGTGTTTACAATCTTTTTGTTGAAGGACCATCTGTGAGATAGAAGAATGCACCTGCTCAATTTGTCTGCTAGCACAATGGATTTCCTCAGAATGTGCTTTGCTAAAAGAAAGTAGTTGGAAGAGATCACCCACTGCCACACTCTGACAGCTTCTCGACACAATGGGTAGGATTTGGTTCCTCCCTATTTTTTGATGCACCAGACAACTGACATGTTGTCTGACTGTACTGCAACTGTCCCCAGAATGACATCATTCTGAAGTGCCTGCAACGCTAACAGCACTGCTCTCATCTCTAGGACATTTTTATGCAAATTGGCCTCCTCGGGGGACCAGGTGCTTTGGACGGTCTTTCCCAGATAATGCCCCCCCCACCTCAGCTGGGAAGCATCCATGGTCACTATGGCCTTGGGCTGAGGGGGACTGAATGGATGACCTTGTAGAACCTGGTCTGAATGAAACCATGACTTGAAAACTCTCTTGCAGGTGTGAGTGATTCTAATCTGGTAAGACACAGACTGATAAAGAATCGACCACTGTGCAGCTAACATCCATTGAAGAATTCTCATATAAAACCTGGCAAGTGGTACTAACGTTATTGCTACCACCATTGATCCCAGAGCCTGAAGGACCAGGCGGGCTGAAATTGAGGTGCTGCAGATTATCTTTTTGACTTAGAATCTTATAGTCTGAACTCTCAGTAATGGAAGGGAAGCAATGGCTGTTTTTGTATTGAGAATTCCTCCTACAAACTCTAAACTCTGAACTGATTGCAGATGAGACCTGTTACAGTTTATGGTTATCCCCAGAAGCAAGCAAATCTGGAGAACCTGGTCTCTTGCACATATGAATTGATGCCTGGTCGAAGCGGAAATGAGCCAGTAATCTAGATATGGAAACACTCTGAATCCTTGCAGTCTCAGGTGAGCTGCTACTACTGCCATGCACCTGTTAAGCACCCTGGGGGCTGTGGTAAGTCCAATGGGCAGTACTCTGAATTGATAATGACTGGCTCCCGGCCAGAAGCGTAAGTACCTTCTGGATCATCTGTTCATCTTTATATGACAGTATGTGTCCTGAAGGTCTATAGAACACATACACAGTCATCCTTGCCCAGAAAGGAGGGAACAGACTATTCTTCAAACTGTCTTGTTCAGTTTGGCAAGAACCAGAAAAAGTCTCCAGTCCCCTATTTTCTTTGGCACCAAAGAGAACCTTGAGTAAGTTCTGGATTCTACTTGGTATGGCGGGACTTCTTGGAAGACTCTTTTTTTCTAGCAGCTTTTGTATTTGAATTACTGTTTGTTCCCTCTGACTGGGTGGAACATCAGGGATTTTTCTTGAGATTGGAGGCGAAAGGGAAAGGGGTATTATATAGCCTCTTGAAATAATATTCTGCACCCAAGTATTTTCTTGTTATATCTAGCCAGGCTCTCTGGTGCAGGGATAATTGTCCCCTGAATGTCTCCAGAGGTAGCCAATCGGGCCTCCTTTCAGGAGTACTGGTAGGGTCTGTCAAAGAATGGTTCTCTGAAACCCTGGTTCTGCAGGCCACTTCTGCCATGGTGGCATCTTCGTCCACTAGAGTTCCCTCCGCTGCCTCTGGGGGAACCTTCTCCACATGTGTCTTGAAAAGGACCCTGAGACATCTTGAACCACGTTTTTCAATCAACTCATTGATTCCTGGAAAAGGTCTGTTGTCTTTTTCACAACTGGACAGAGTGTCTTTAACTTTGGGGCCAAACAAAGAAGTTCTGACAAAAGGATGACTTGAAAGGCTCTGCAAACTTACAGACGCGCATCCAAGTATATCTCCCTATGGAAACACCTGAACCCACTGCCTTTGATATTCTTCACTACATGTGAGATCACCCTCATGGATGAACTGGATATGGCCTGTAGTGTCATCAGCTGGGAAATAACAGATGCCTGAAATTCTTCAGAAATATCACCCAAGAAGGTATATGATAACGCCTTGATCAAATCCCTCTGTAGTCCAGTAAATAGTTCATAGACCTCAAAGCAAAGGCTGCTAAAGCATAGACATGCTTCCCAAATCTGTCCATTGCCTGAGACTCCCTGTTGGAGGGATGGACAGTGGAACTTTCCTCAGCTAGTTCCTTTTTGGTGACTGCCACAATGATTATGGGATCAACAGGAACTCCCTTTCCCCAAAACTACCTACCCACAGTGGTGTCATTATCCTATCTGGTCTGCGAGGAATAGGGTCTATGGTGTCAGAGTCCTTCCATGTCCGCTGTGAGATCAAGTCAATTAACTCATTGGCGGGTGAAGTCACCCAGGGGGTAAAGGGTCCAGTACCAAAAGCCTCTAGGAGAACAAATTCCACAGACATAGGGTTGCTGGGCGTTCAACCACCTCACTGTTTAAGCATTTCTAGGATGTCTCCAAATGAGACATCTTCAGGAGGTAATCATGGGGACCCTTTGCCTTCATCAAAATCTTTGTCTTCAGTGATGGAATCCTCTGGGGATTCCATGCATTTCCTCTTACACGTCCTCTTCTTAAGGACCTCCTCAGTGGGGTGCTCTGGGGAGGTATCAGAAGAGGAGTTTGCAACTCCCTGGGCAGGAGCCTAGGTTTTTGATACTGGCTGTCCCTGTGGAAAGGAAAGGTGAGGCTCTGAGCACTGACACATAATGGCAGAAGACTAAGCATCTGAGAGGGATGGTTCTGTCAGAACTGTTGAAGCAGAAAATACTTTCTTCTCAGCCAAAAAAGGCAGAGTGGCTCACAGAGAGAGAGAGAGAGAGAGAGAGAGAGAGAGAGGACATCAGATCAGAGAAGATAAGCTTCTGAACTGTAGGCCTCCCCTGCTCCGAGGGCAAAACCTCTGCAGTAGAAGCTGGAGCTGAGCTGTCAAGTGCCAAAGCTCTGAGGTGCAGAGATGGCTCCAAAAGCTTCAGGGTTGAATGCAGCACCTCAGATCCGACAGGCAGAATACGGCTCTGGGAGCTCTCTGGATCTGATTGGACCAGAGATCTCAGAGAAAATCTCAGATCCGAAGACAAAGTTATCCTCGAATCCAAGCCAGATAGATCTACATGGCTTGGATCCAAAAGAAAGAAAGTGAGCGAATCCCCCTGACTACCAACAGCTGGTTTACAAGATGTACCATGTCGTGTTCCAAATGGCTCCTGGTGGATCTAGTGGATACTCCAGATGGAGAGTCAGGATGATCAAGGAATGGGCTATACGTTTGGCCCAGAAACGGGTCTACAGAGGGGGAGTATCTGGTCCGTGGTGCAAGGTCTCCCAGCACTGAAGTCTCTAGTTTCAAGACCGGAAGCAAAAGGGTCAGATCCAGTGAGGTTGATACAACGCTCAGTGCTAAAGTGGCACTCGGAGCCGAAATGGTCAGTTCCAAAATAGAAACTGATGGCATAATCGAAAGTGTGCCCTGAGCCGAAGTAGCTACAGATGCCGAAGTCGAAAGGTCTATGATCGGTGCCGGAGGCAGGACCGGTGCCAAAACAGGCATCGGTATCAAAGGTTTTGAGATGGTCGGAGCAGAGGAAGGTGGAGTCAAAGAGGCAGATTTATGCCCTGACGATAACTTAGAGACCTTAGATTTCCCAGGCTTGCTCTGATCACCTGATGGTGAAGAAGGAACAGAATGGGATCTCTTTTTGTCCTTAGAAGGAGGGGTTGAAACCTCCATCGCCGAAATGGCCTCTGAGAAGAGAGACTTGAGTAACCCCTTCAGAATTAGTTTATTTTTGTGCTCATTAAGAGTGCGTTGGCTAAAGCTCTGACCAATATCACATGGAGGCTGCACCAAAAGGTGGGCCACTCCCAAACAGTATACACAGTCATCAGGAGAATCACTGTTAGGTAACTTGCCCTTACAAGAAGTACAATGCTTAAAGCCTGATGTACCCTTCTTATCCAACATCTTGGTAGAAAAAAATACCACAATACCACAGCCAACTGTATAATCCAACTATAATGAAGTCAACTCCATTCAAAAAATCAGCAGTATAACAAGACACTGTATGAAGAGAAACACCTGAATAAAAATAACAGCTAACAGGTTAAAAAGGAGAAACAATACTAACTATGGTATTGAAGAAATACTACAAGGGTAAGGGAAAAGGCCATACCAACAATGATACTTGAAGTTTACCAATGGTAACAACAGGTAGAGTAGAAAGAATAAGGTTAGACAGAAGGAACAACACTAGCAATACTAATGGTTTAGTAAAATATGAAGATATCCAAACATTTTACACAAATATCAAAATAGATTTCACTTAGCTGAGAGCTCATCTGAAATGCGGCGTTATGGCTACGCAGCAAACGAGATCTGAGGTAACAGGGAGAAGGGCATTCTGGGAAGAGACTTAGCTCAAGAGTTGTTTTGGGTGGTGCGAGCTTGGTAGTAGACCGACTCTGTTCCGAGGGCTCGGAACCGAACCCCATCAGTGATGAATGGAAAGAAGATTAACAACATTAGATTGATTATTCAAGTGTACAGCAGGCAGAAAAGGAGTAAATTTATTCCAGCAATCAGGGAATGTCAAGAGGCAGGTGTGAAATTCAAGCGGTTCCCAGCTATCTTCAGAATATTTTTTTCCTGGAGAGTCAAAGTCATTTTTTGATGCAAACCATCTCATGATGAAATACAAAAGTTTGTCCAACAAAAAGTGAGACATCAAACAGAAGGGGACCTTGCTTCTTATTCTTCTGATAATAAAGCTCATAGAGGGACTATGCCAGTGAAACCTTATCCAATGTTCTCAAGAAAAATGATTGAGAAGCAGAGAAAAGCACAGGAGTTGACTAGAAGAATCAGGGGTACACTGGAAATTAACCAGAGAGTGGAGTTGGGAGATGGAGATCAACAGGAAGAAAACCAGCAACTTAGAAATTAATGAATAAATGTGGGATTACAGAGCATAAATTACATTTGTGAAATATGGTGGAACAAGAAATCTGGGAAATACTGGACTATTCTGACTCTGTTAAACTTGTAGGGAGCTCCAAAGCATATGACCTACTTCATATCTTTAATGTTAAGAACATCATTATGGAGAGGAGAAGAGGAAGGAAAGATGTAACTGCAAGTAAAACAATATTTTGGTCATAACAGTATTTTTATAAACATGAAATATACTGCATATTATATAGTAAAGCATTTTCAGTTATTTTTGTGTGTTTACTAAAGTAAACAGGTGCCCCCTCTTTTCCTTCTTCTTCTTTCTTCTACTTCAGTTTTAAGAAATGTAGACAATGCAATGCAAAAAGAGAAGAATGCCATGACAAACAGCATGATATAAGTAAAACTAATATGCTTTTTCTTACGTTTGCAAAGGGGAATGACTGGATTAAGACCCTTGGCTTAATCTATCAACAAATTTTAAGTGGGAGCAAGTAAATAAAAGATCATTGAATGTAATGAAAATTTTTCTTCAGCAAATGAACATTTACAGTGCAATGAGAAGCTTGTACCTGAAGGCAAGTTTGTATCTAGTTCTCATGCTTATATGGAGACAATCAGATAACACAGCAATAAAAACAATACTTTTTCTTACAATGGCTAAAAGATAATGTTTTCTGAAAGCACTCAAGTTGTTTTCTGCATCTGGGAGAGGAATAAAGATAAGATAAAAACAAACAGCACTTAGTATAAGTTGAAGTACAGGCTGTACCATGCGTCTTAGCAAGGATAATTTTCATTACTGGTCAAAAAAGCCCGTAAGTGTAGCTGAAGAAGTGGGGACAACTGCATCAATTTAGACTGTTAAACTTTATTATTTGAAGATGTACATAGCTTTGTGTGTTTGTATTACGTTAACAGGTTATGGGGGAGTTCTGGGGGTGGGTTTTTTTGTATGTGTGTGTGGGTGGCGGTTCAATAACAAAATATCCTGTAAGATGTGACACAGGTTCAAATGCACGTGACAAGAAACAGCTGTATAAAAGGTCAACTTGCTGAACATTAGTGTATGCATGCAGTACAAAAGCTGAAATTAGACATTTTTTTAAAAAGGCTGTTATAAATAACAGCTAGGAATAATAACTTCTTATCATAACAGCAACACTTTCTATATTATCTTTTAACGTGAACAGTCTTACAGTTATATGCAAAAAAGAAAGAGTAGCGAACTATATTAAATGCAGAGTGCAAATAGCTATGCTACAGGAGACATGTTTGGAAAGAAATGAGCATGTGAACTTGATAAAGAAAGGATTTGAGGGTGGTAATTCAGTGGAATATCTGGGACAAAGGTAAATGGGGGGTACTTATATTAATTGCTAGAGGAGCTCCAACTGTGACAGAAGAGGAAAAAATGAAAATAATGGTAGATCTGAAGTAGTAAGGGGCAAATGGCAAGACATAAGGATTACACTGGCATGTAGTTATACCTCCCTTTTTTGAACATCTAACTCATCATTCTTCTCTACTACAGTACTACAATTCTCATAATCTGATTTATTAAGGACCATGTTAATATCTCTTTTTAAATTACTATTAGTATAAGAATACTCAAGAAACTCCTGCTCCACATTAGTATTCTGAACAGAAATTACCTGCCCCACAAACTGATTACCAGCACACTCCAAATTATCTGGATCATTAAACAAATAAGAAGTTAAAGCTTGAACCTCTGTTTTTAATTCTTTAACATCTGGGAACAAGTGCCCTGTAGTTATTTTAGAAACAACCTGCATCCCTTTTTTCAGTATATAATTTATTAGACCAACAAAAATGCAGTTTCTCTGTTTACTGACATCTTTTACAAATATACTTCTCTAGTTCACATACCTTACATTTACTCAGAAATTCCCTTTCAAGTAAATCTAGTAAACAAAAGTTATCCATTTCTTCCATTCTTTTAACCACTAGCACACAACGCACCTAACATGCTTAACATGTAAAGAAATAAAAGTGTGCCTTTGGGTCTTCCCATCACAATGAGCTGTGAATATGTCTGCTCGTAGTTCATCCACTTAAGTATACAAGGCAACCCTGTAATTATACAAGGCAACCCTGTAATTGGACAATAACAAACACACCCATGGCCTTACTTTAAACACTGAAACTAAAGTAAAAAATAGATTCACCTAGCCCTTAAAAGGACTCAAGGTGAACTAATCAGAGTAAGCTAAACAAACAAACCAAAAAACATTAGTGATCATTACTATGTTGTTTCCCTATAGTGGTCAATTATGCTGCTCATATTCATGCGTTTAACACATCTGTCTCATAACTGGAAAGCATCTCAGTATTCCTGTACTGCAATGTTACCATGTGTTCATGTTATAGCTGAAAATGTTCTAAAATATTCCTCTGCCTACACAGGTAATAAGTACATAAACAAATACAGAAGTTACTAGCTCTTTGGTACACTTCAGTAATCTGTTCTACATAAGCAAATGTACAAAACATATTGTTTGAGCTATAACACAAATAATGAATAGAATTCAGAAACAACAAAGAGATGGTTAATGCACGCTTTTTCTGCAGTTATGAAGTCACATAAGAGTAAATGCTACTATATATGTAGAGATTAATTGTTTCCCATAAATACTACCACAAAAAAAATCAGAAAATCAGCTTTGAAAAAGGTAATTAACCAAATAAGTTAAAAGGAGGTGTAGATTATTTTTGGCCACACATTTTGCATGTACTTTTAAACCTATTTTAAAATAAACATTACTGTCTCCGTAGAGAAAGTGCAAAGCAAACATTTTTATTTTTCCTATGCTTTTCTACATGTTTATGTACATTGGTAACCTCAAGGCTAAATTCCAAAACAGAAAAGAACTTTAAGATACCTTTAAAAATAGGACTCTGGTAGGGAAACCAAATACAAATTTCCAAAATACAGTACTGCAGATTCCAAACTGAGTTATGGTGAGTTCAAGGAACTGCTCAGGAGACACTCCCTTTTTATTAATGCTGGTAATCTTTGCACACAATGTACACCTGCAAAAAAATGCCTCTCATTTTTTGTCAATTTGCATTCTTGCATAATTAATACTTCACAACCACCAGGAAGTATTTAAGAGCATACAGCAAGACTTCCAAGATGGCTACACACACTGATCAACAGGTTGATTTCAGCTCTCCAAGTGTGAAAAAAGAAACTAAGAGATAAGGGCCAAAAACTCTGCAAGTTTTAATAATTTCCGTTACTGAATAGTAAGTACACTGCCTGGATGCAAGCAAAGAAGAAACTCTGAGTGTCTGAAGAAAATCGGCTAGAAAGTATGAAGAGAAAACACTGACTGGGAGGAATCCTGCAGCTGTTCAGAAAAAAAAAAAACAAAAAAACAATTTAAGCACCACTTTTGGTACAAGGCATGGTTTCCAGTAATTCAGAGGAAAAAAATAAGTCTAATGTGCTCAGAACTCATTAAAATAAATGAAACACTGAAGGAGGATATCAACTCAAATAATAAAAGGCTGGAAAAATCAAAGAAGCTTTAAATAGGTATTCAGATGAACTGATAAAACTGCAAAAATCAGATGCTTGTTGAGCATAAGACTGCTCAAGGAGAAATGTTTCAGAAATGGTACATTAGAGCACAGAAAACCTGAGATATTCTGCTGTACCAGAGAAACTGGAAGGAACAGACAGTATTCATTTTATGAAACCAGAAATAAGCAACTGGACTGATATTCCACAGCATGACTTGTTAACTGAAAAGGGCACATCATGTGTAACGTCCAGACCTGGCCATGAGAAAGCATTCAAGACCTTTAATAGTAAAGATGCAATCATACCAACAGAAAGACTATCTTGAAAATGGATAAAGCACAGTGTTTGTGGAAAATGATTATTAACTGTACACAAGGCAGAAAAAAAGGATATTTACCTCAGCACTCAGGAATTGTTGAGAAGCAGGTATGAAATTCAAGCTGCTGTACCCAGCTGTCTTAAGAATATTTTTCCCCTGGATGATCAAAGTCATTTTTTGATACAGAACAGACTAAGGAGAAAATATAAAAGTTTGTCCAACAAAAAGTGAACTATCAAACAGAAAGGGACTCCACTCTCATTCTTCTGATAATAACGTTTATAGAAAGACTTTGCCAGTGAAACATTTTCCAGTATTACAAAGGGAAATGCTTGAGAGACAGAACAAAAGCACAGGAGCTGACTAGAAGAATTATGAGTACCTTGGACTTGAACAGGAGTCTGGGGTTGGGAAATGGAGATGAGCAGGAAGATTAACAAAGCTGAAATAAGCAAATAAATATGAGACTATAAAGCATCAATCGCATTTGTGAAATATGACTTACAAGAAAAAGTGGAAAGACTGGACTTTTAATTTTTATTTATTTTATTTATTTTACATTTGTTGACCGGGCTAGTCTGGCTGGATACATGTCCATTTTCAGCAGAGGCCCGAGGAGAAAAGCTCCACTAAATACTAAGTACATTACATAAAAAACATTACTTCTAATAAAAGCAAAATTTTAGAATTAAAAAGACCATCCGGAGGGAAGGATAGTTTTAAAGAGAGACATATACACCATATGTAGTTCATTACATATTTGCATTAAATATATGCAATTACTTATTAGCAATTTTACATAAATTATGCATAGTTAGAATTAGAAAGGTTAAAAGAGGGGAGGAACAGGCAAAAATAGATAAGAAGTGTGTATAGAAAAGGTTAATCAGGTGCATCGCAGGAACAAAGCCAGTGGTTTAGGTAGAAAAGTTTAATTTTCTGTTTGAATAGAGGCAGGGATGTAGTCAAGGTAATGTCACTAGGTAAGAGATTCCAACTTCTACCTATAGTGTTAGTGAATAGAGAACCACCTGCTGTATTGTTTACTTTTATTGATTTTGTCATAATTTTACTAGAAGTGAGTTGAGATTGTTGTAAGGGATTAGAAGTTGAGAGATTATAGGTGTTGTCAGGAAGGTATAGTATGTTGTGGGCTATAGTGAGTTGAGGGATTATTAGGTAGTTTTGAAACTCGAGCCAGCCAAGTTGTTTTAGGTTTATACAATGGTGGGTCCTAAAGGGGTTACCAGTGTGTTGTTGTAACAGGTTGCAAGTTTATTAAGATTGATTTTTGAGGTTTGTATAAATGGGGAAGCATATAGGAGAGTAGATAGGAGATGAGATTGAGCAATTTTGGTTCTAGTTGCTGGGGTTAGAAAAGGTTTGATGCGATATAGGGATCCAATTTTTTTGTTAACAGTCTTGATGGTGTTATTAATATGCTGATCGAAGGAAAGATTATTGTCGATGGTTATACCTAAGAGTTTAGTGGTAGGATCAGGTGAGATGATGGTGCCATTGTTTGAGGAAATGGAGAAGTTTAAAGGAGGGCGAGAGGTGGGGAGAAGAGGAGAAGTTTGGTTTTTTTGGCATTTAGTAGGAGAAACCGTGTAGAAAACCAAGTTTCTACTGTGTTAAAGGTGTTCTGGGTCAATGAGGTCAGTTCAGTAGAGGAAGGGGCTGTGCAGATTAGGGTAGAATCATCTGCATATTGTATGCAGGTAGCTTGTGGGATAGCAGTTTGAAGGTCGTTAATAAAGAGGGAGAACAGCAGTGGACCCAGAATGGAGCCCTGGGGAACTCCAATGGATATAGGCAAGAGAGATGAGGTGTGGTTTTCCCAGATTACTGCTTGTTGTCTGTTGCTAAGATAAGATTTAAACCAGCTAGTGGCCAGTTTATCACAAGAGAGAGATTTAAGAATGTGAAGTAAGAGTGAGTGGTTGACCATGTCGAAAGCTTTAGAGAGGTCAATGAAAAGAGCGGAAGAGAAAGTGTTGTTGTTTCGATTTTTGTTGATAGTATCTACAAAAGATAGAAGGGCAGTGGTGGTGCTATGGTGGGGTCTGAAACCGTGCTGGCAGTTTGCTATTATGCTGTGAAGAGAGAGATAGTGTACAAGTTGTTGATGAATACATTTTTCCATGATCTTTGCTAGGGGGGAGAAGGGCAATTGGTCTAAAGTTGGAAAGGTCAAGGAGTTTCCACCTTTATGCAGTGGGATAATATAGGATACTTTCCAGATATCAGGGATGGTTCCTTCTTGGATAGTTCTGTTGATAAGTAAGGATATAGGATATGCAATTTCTTTGGCAGCTTTCTGGAGGAACAGAGAAGGGAGCTTGTCAGCAGAAGGTGTACAGGGTTTTAGTTTGTGAATGAGTTTATAGATAAAAGAGGTAGATATAGGTTTTAGAGAGAAGTTAGAAGAGGAGGTGGTTATGTTAGTTGGTATATGAGAGTCGTTAGGGTTCATTTGTTTGGCTAAGGATTGAATAGTTTCAGAGAAAAAGAGTTGAAGACATTTGCAGTGTGGAGGGGTATCAGGATCAGTATTTAGAGGGAAGGAGTTTTGCAGTCCCTGGGAGAGAAGTCTATTTACTGAGGACCAGAACTGTTTGGAGTTGTTAATATGAGTTTCCTGAAGCTTACAGTAGTAATTTTTCTTGTCAGAGATTATTGATTTTTGCAAGATTTCTAAGCTGGAAATTAACTAAATCAGGTTTTGTCTATCACATCTCCATTTTGTCCATGCTTTGTTTCTAGCATGCATGAGTTTTTAGTGTTTGAGGTCAGCCATGGGGCAGGTTTGGTCTTAATTCTAATGGGAGCATGTGTATTGAGTATGGATAAGAATGTAGTATTAAACACAATACTGCTTCCTCCAGCGGCAGTGATTTTAAACAATTCCATTCACATGCTCTCAGATCAGCTTTAAAGAGGTCTATGTTAAAATGCTTGAGAGATCGAATTAGCCTTGTATTAGGGAGGTTGACATATTCTGATTTTAATCTAGTAATGTAGGTTAGGAGTGGTCGCTGATGTCATCTGGCAAGGTACCTACTTTATATTGTTTGTTAACTTTATTTGTGAGTATCCAGTCTAGTATACTCTCTTTATTACTGGGCTTATTGACTCTTGTAGTTGAGGTAATAGTTTGTGTGAAACCATGTAGGTTAATGTGAGAGGAGGGGTTATCATTATTAATAGTGTTCCAGTCTATGTTAACATCGCCAAGAATTATAGTTTCTTGGGGGTAGGTGGTAGAGACCCAACTTAGAAAATCTTCTAATATTGGGATGTTATTACCTGGGGGAAGATACAAACAAATAATGTAAATAGATTTTTGGTGTTAAGTTGTAGTTTAATAATGATGGCTTCTGTTTTGCTATTTTGGTTTGGGCATGCTGGTTGAGTAGTGATGTTTAGTTGATTTTGAAAAGTATTGCTACTCCACCACCCGTCATGTCTTACTATGTTGTAACCTTGAGGTATAATCTCTGTGTCTTTAGTGCCTGTGTTTAGCCAGGTTTCTGAGAGGCAGAGAATGTCAAATGAGTGGGTATCTAAAAGGGCATGGATGAAGGGTATTTTCTTATTTATGCTTTGGATATTAAGGTGTCCTATAAGGAAGTTATTATTGAGGTTAGGAGAGTGGTTTAGGTGAGGAGGTGAGTTAGGGCCAGGGTTGGGGTGGATGTCTCCATCTAGTAGGTGAGGAGGTGAGTTAGGGCCAGGGTTGGGGTGGATGTCTCCATCTAGTAGGGTTGGGTTAACTAGTTTAGTTAAGAATTTACTCTTTTGAATTGTTAGGGTTTTGGTTTTTTTGTCAGATAGTATGGGGTAAGTAAGGTGATGTTGCCTGTGGTATTTAGATAGATGATAGCTAGGTGGAATTAACATTAGGGTATGGTGTGAAAGTGAGTGTAGTAGGAGTGTGTGTTTGTGAGGAGATAAGATAGTTGTTAAGTGAAATTTCAATAAAGGTGAGATGGTATGTTGAGAGAAGGGTAGTCATGATTAAGACTGACAGTAGAGGCATGGTTAGTATGTAGGAGTCATGATTAGGTAATAAGAGAAGAGAGGAAGCAGAGAGGGGAGTATAAGGTAAGAAATAAGAGTGTGGAATGGAATAGAGGGGTAGAAAATTTATTTAAAGCAGAATGGTAAAATAGGAATAGAATCTATAGGAGATAGAGAAGGGATGGTTGGAGATGAAAGAGTGTGTGTAAGGAGAAGTGTATGTAATGGGAGAGGTAATAGTACAAGTAAGGAGTTAGGGCTAAGCAAGAAGAAGGTGGAGTGTAAGTGTATAGGCTGGATAAAAATTTTGGGGAAGGAGATGTATAGGCTAGGAGGGATAGGGGTGTGGCTATGGAGCTATAAGAGTAGGACCCCTGGGGGTGGGTGGGAATTGGGGGTAGGGAGGGGAGCGAGTGAGAGGGCTTAGCGGACGGAGCGGAGGTAGCCAAAGAAGAGAAGTTGAGTGGAGAACAATCAGAAATTGCTGATAGGTCAGGTAAGTAATCCGAGGAGAAAGAGGAATACTAGGAGAGTGAGGACAAGTGTGGCAAGGCTGAGAAAGGCAGAGAAAGGAAGAGGATGAAAAACACAAAAAGGGTAGCAGGATAGTGGGAAATATAGGACTTAGTATGTGGAAAGAAAAGGTAGCAAGGATAAGCAAATTTGGTAGTAGGGAGCCACCTAGTGGACACAGCAGGTAAATGCTACCAGGGTTTCTGTCTAGGTTAGTGAGTGGAGAGAATCAGGAAAGAGGAGTTACTAAAGGTAGCTGGTGGTCGGGGAGGGGAGAAGCTAAGGTTGGCTGCTGGCAGAACCTGCTTTGAGATTAACAATACTTGAGGCTAAGACAAGCATACACAATGTTGAGAAACCTTGAAGAGCTGAAGGACATACTTTCTTGCGTCTTTAAGGGAAGAGGCTTTTCCAAAAATGTTAAAAATTGGTCCCTAATGACTCTGTTAAACTTGTTGGGGAATGAAACATATATGCCCCACTACATGTTATAATTGTTTGGAAGGGCACTGAAAGTAACTGTAAATAAAACAAATTTTCCTCTTAACAGTATTTGTATGGGACATTTCATGATACAACCTGCATGTTATAAAGTGAAGTATTTTCAGTTGTAAGCGATAAAGATAGTAAAGTAAAACAAGTGCCTTTTTTCTTAATTTATAGATTTAAGAAATGTAGACATTACAAAGTAAAAAGAGAAGAAAGTCTTGACAAAAGCATATTTAAGTTAATATGCTGTAATCTTGAGTTGTTGAGGTGGGGGATGGGATGTAAAAGTGCACAGATGATAATATATGTACAGCTGATATGGTCTCTCTTACTTTTGCATACGCGAATGTCTAGAATAAGGTCTTTGGCTTAAACTAATAACAATTGTGTGTAAGCAAGTAAATAAGAGAACACTGAATGTAAAACGTTTCCTTTGCAAATAAATGTTCAGTGTAAGTAGAGAGGTTTGCAGAGCTATGCATTTGGCATTTCTGTTTCCATGGAGACAAGATGACTATAGAGAGAAGAAATAAAAGCCAGAACACTTTTAAGGCTAAAGGTTAACATTTTCTGAAAGCATATAAACTGTTTTTCACATCTAGGATGGGAATGAAGATACAACAAGAAGAGACAGCAATTAGTGTAAGTAGCACCACAGGCTGTATCATGCATCTTACCATGGATAACCTTAATTTTAGGTTAAGTTATGCCTGTGTGTGCTGTTGTCGATTTGAGAGAGTTGCTCCTATCAGGAGGGTTAAACTTTATTTGAAGATGTACACAGTTTTGTGTGTTTGTTTTAAGTTAATAGTTATGGGGGTGTTCTGATGGTGTTTTTTTCCCAAGGGTTTTCTTTAAAACAAAATGTCTTGTAAAATGTGACAAAGGTTCAAATGGAGATTGTAAGAAACAACTGTATAAGGGATCAACCTGCCAAACACTAGTGGGTGCATGTAACACAAAATCTAGAAATAGACATTTAAAAAGTTGTCATATATAATAGGTGGAAATAATAACATCTTATCATAATGGCCACACTAAACATTTTATTTTGGAACCTGAATGGCCTCACAGGTATAGACAAAAAGGAAAGAGTATTGAATTATATTTGGAAAAGCAGGGTGCAAATAGCAATGTTACAGGAGATGCATTTGGAAAGACATGAGCATATGAATTTGATAAAGAAAGGATTTCAGGACAGACATTTAGCAGAATATCAGGGACAAAGGAAAAGGGGAGTACTTATACTAATTGCTAGAAGAGTTCCAACAGTGACAGAAGAGTGAAAAAAGATAGTAATGGCAGATTTGTGGTACTAAGGGGCTACTGGTAAAGGAGGATGATTATGCTTGCATGTACTTAAATTCCATGTCAAACTGCTATTAAGGAGATTAAGAAAATTTTGGGAGAAATAATCAGCTTTCACAGGTAATATTACTTACAGGTGGGGACTGAAACTTGATTTGCAACAGTGAGGATGTGTTGAGGGACCTAAAGGGAAATGTAATACAATAGGACATATTTCTGAAGAGATTTATGAAAATCTGAAGATGTGAATTCAGTAGTAGTAATTCAGAGAGAATTTACAAACTACTCTCCAAGGTACAATAACTGGGCTGGGTTAGAAAGAAATTATATTCAACAGGAACATGTGCATTTAATTGAAAGCTTTGACACACATCCAATAACTTTTTCAGATCATGCACCAATAAAAACTAAGATAAAAATGCAGAGTAATGAAGTAAAAAATGAGACACTGCCACATCCTCATATACCTGTTAAAAAGAGAGGAGTTTAAGGAATGGCTAGGAGAAATGTTTCAAGAACTATTAGGGAAGGTAGAAATTTCTTCATAAGTTATAGCTAGTGAGTGGGATAAAAAGAAAATTGGAGTCTAAAATAGAGAAAAAATAAAATAAAGAGAGAAATGGTTAAGAAGTGTCAATAACTATTTAGAGGGCTGACAAAGGTTAAAGTATTGCAAAAAAAAAGGAAATCTGAAAAGAACAAGAAAGGGTGCAACAGCAGAGTGCTAAAAAGAAAATAAGGGTGTATCTGAATAATATGCATGAGTTTAGAAAGACTGCTGTTAAACAACTCTGTTTGATAATAACTCCAAAAGATCTTTAGAAAAGGGTAGGAGCAAACTACTTGGGAAAAATGGGAATTGTGGGAACAATACATAGGAGAGAGGAATGAGGTTTAAAAGAAGGCAGGACTTAAATGAACTATGTAATGCTTGACAGAATATGATCTTGTAGATTATAAGTGATTTATAATGTTTGCAACTGTGAGTGTGTCAATGTTGTTTGTGATGTAAAATGCTTGCAACCAGGATTGTATCAGTGTGGTTTGTTTTCATTTATATAGATGTATGATCGCCTAGGGCAGCCATGGCAGTGCAGTGGTTAGCATTGCTGTCTCACAGCAAGAGGTTCTCCAGTTCGATTCTTGGCTGTGGTGCCATCTGTGCGGAGTCTGCATGTCCTCCCTGTGGTCGTGTGGGTTTCCTCTGGGTGCTCCGGTTTCCTCCCACATCCCAAAGACATGCTGTATGTGGATTGGACACTCCAAATTGGCCCTGGGTGTGAGTGTATGTGTGTGTCTGTGTGTGTGTGTGTGTGTGTGTGTGTGTGTGTGTGTGTGTGTGTGTGTGTGTGTGTGTGTGTGTGTGTGTGTGTGTGTGTGTGTGTGTGTGTGTGTGTGTGTATGTGCCTTCTGTGGAAGGTTGGGCACTGGGCTGGCACCTCGGCAACGTAAAACTCCACTGCCAATTATGAGCGAACAGGTGATCCGCTGTGGCGACCCCTAACTGGGAAAAAGCCAAAAGAAGAAGATGTATGATTGCCTACATCGTATATGATAGTTTAATAAACATACTTCTTGTTTAATAAAAAAATATAGGGGCAGGAATTGAATAATTTATATAATGTTGCTTAGGTTATATAATATACAGCAATATATGTGAAGTATAATGTTTGTAAACATGAACTTGTTAATACAGCTTTATTACTTTTATATGAATGTAAATTTGTCTAGGTCACAAGTGATAATTCAATAAAGGTATTTAAAAATGATTATAAAGTGTTTATGTCTATAATAGCTAAAAGAATGGCAAATGTGTGGCCATAACTGATAGATATAGATCAGTGTGGTTTTGTAGAGGGGAGGTAAATATATGACAGCATTAATAGAACAATGTTGATCCAGAGGGAATCAGAACATAAGAAAATACAGCTGTTGTTGGTGGGTTTGATGCAAAGAAAACACTCAACAAAGTAAACTGGGATTTTATGAGTAGGGCAGTTGAAGTATTTGCTTTTCCTGATATAATAAGGTTAATTAAAAGGATATATGAGGGATCACAGGCAAAAATTAAAGTGGGTGAGTTCCTCTCTGATAAGTTGTGTCTGACTAGAGGAACTAGGCAGGGGTGTCCTCTTTCAACTTTGTTATCTGCATTACATTTAGAGATACTGGCAAAAAAAATAATGGAATGAGAAATTCAAGGATATAATTGATAAGGCCATCAAGAAAAGTTTGCTATATTTGCAGACAATATTATTTTGTACCTGATAAAACCAGAAAAGTACATCTCAGTGTTGTGGAACATTCTGAGACAGTTTCAAGTTTTTTGGGGGATATAGAATTAATGTAGACAAAACAAAGGCTACAGCTTTAAACTATATACCCACACATGAATTGGTTCAGCAATACCAATATTTATGGGGACTTGATAAATGAAGTATTTTAGAAGTAGGGTATGAAAAGGATTCTGTTGTGCCAGCTGAGAATATGTGGGAAGAGACTAAACAAAAGATAACACAAAAACTGAGAAACTGGAAGCTCTTGTTTACAGATATGAATAGCAAGATGCAAACAGTGAAAATGTTTTTAGTCCATTTAGTTTTATACACAGATCAGGCATATTTTAACAACCAGAGGAGATGCTGTGGACTGTAATTAATAAAGTGTTGAAAGATTATATCTGGGAGGGGAAGAGGGCAAAGGTGAAGTTACATAAGCTGATCCTTCCAATAGAACAAGTTGGTTTAGGATTACCTGATTTGACAGGATATTTTAGAGCTTTCCAGTTAAGGCTCATATACATAACACAATCAGAAGGCTATAATTCAAAGTGGAAAGCAGTGTTGATGAAGCACAGGGGAAAATTCAAAAAATAAGGAGAGAATGGGATTCTGGATGCAAAGCCTTAAGGAGAATAATGACAGACATACAGAATAGTATATTCATAAAAGAGCAGAAAGTATTCTACGAACTAAGCCAACACAAGAATGGAGAAGGGAGATTCTGTTGCTAGAGATGGCTGCAATTAGGAGTACAAAGAATAGGTAAAAGGGGTTGGAATTCAGTGCAGGAAAGTGGCAAAGAAACTAAGGTATTGGAAGCAAATATTCAGAGAGAGAAAGGTAACAGAATAGGAAGAGGGTAAGAAGGCATTTGGACTGCATGCTAGAGATTGCCTTCCATATCAGGGACTGATATCAGAGTATAGGCAAACAGCAATGAGTAGATGAATCCTATGTGAAAGACCTGCTCTGGTAAAGTTTTTAGCTGAATCTAGAAAAGAAGTTGCTGTTAAAAAAGGGATAATTAGTAGAGCATATAAAATATTGCATGATAACTGTAGGAATCAGTCAGAGAAGGTTAAAAAAATTAGGATGGGAGACTGGATAAGAGACTGGATAAGCAATTCACAGGGAAACAATGGGAGGACATATGTATGGCTCCCAAACATGCAAAAAAGTCTAGAAGATTTAGGATTTTTGCTTAGAAGTACTTGCATAAGTATTTGTATATCCAAAACAGACTCCAAAGAATTTTCCCTCCGGTAGATGGCAAATGTTGGAAGTGTAATGGGGAAGAAAGGGGTAAGTGGAAAAAAGAAGTTATGCTTTACCATAAAGTTCCATGTGTGTTGTCCAGCTCGTCCTTTATTCTCACTTGTGGATCAGATCTGATGTGAAAGAGCCATCTCGGCCATTTCTCCAGCTCAAGGTCTTCAGCACAACTAATGGGCCTCATTCTTTACCCATAATGCATCCCCTAAGTTACCTCAAATCTTGTTTGCCCCCAGCAGCACATGGAGGCAGAACTTATATAGAAGCACTTTCCTAATATATATATATATATATATATATATATATATATATATATATATATATATATATATATATGTGTGTGTGTGTGTGTGTGTGTGTGTATATACATATATATATATATATATATATATATATATATATATATATATATATATATATATATATATATATATATATATATATATATATATTGATATATATATATATATATATATATATATATATATATTCAGATATACATACATATATATATATATATATATATATATATATATATATGTATATATATATATATATATATATATATATATATATATATATATATATATATATATATATATATATATATATATATATATATATATATATATATATATATATATATATATATATAGATATATATATATAAATATATATATGTATGTAGATATATATATATATATATATATATATATATATCCCCCCCTCCCTTGGATGGCAGCCTGATTGTTCTTTAATCAGGTCCCTCTGCAGTGTAGTGAAGTGAGAGAGATAATTCAGAGACCACAAAGCAAAGGTTATTGATGAGAAGATGTGCTTCCCATACCTATCCATATTTCTAGGCCTTATTAAGAGGATGGCTAGAGGAACTTGTCTCAGAGAGTTCCTTCCTAGTGGCTGCCACCATGACCATGGCATCAGACCCTACACCCTTCATTAGAAAACTTTGTTCTTTTGGGGCAGTGATGCATTTATTTGGCCTCCTAGGAGTAGGGTCTATAGTTTCTGGGGTCTCCCAAGCCTTTTGCCAGATTAATTTGACAAGCTCGTCAAAAGGAGGAGTAACCCAAGAAGTTGAAGGGTGAGACACAAAGGCATTCAGGAAAACCAACTCCTCAGCCGAAGGGGTGGAGGAATGCCAATCACCTCTCTGTTTTAATATTTCTAGGATGTCTCCAAAAGAGACATCTTCAGGAGGTGATCGTGGGGACTCTTCTGCTTCATTGAGGTCTGTCAGATGTAATAGACTCTTTGGGTGAGTCAAGAAGCTTCTTCTTGCATGTCCTCTTCCGGGGGACCTCTTCAGTGGGATACTCTGGAGAGATTTTGGAAGAGGGGGCAGTACCCTGAGGTACATCTTGAGGCCTAACATCTCTGCTGACCTGTGGACTGGGCCCGTGAGAAGACAAAGACACCCTGACTAAAGAGGGAGCAAAAAATGAAATAGACTGTCACAGACTGCAAAGTAGTCAACACCCTCCTCATTGCCTCGAAGGCAGTCCCTCCCAGCTCCAAAGAACTCCCAAGATCCACCAAACATGTTGTCAGAGCCGAAGAAATCTCCAGAGGAGAAGAGAGTAGCTCCAAAGCAGAGGTAGGAGCCAAACTCACCTGTGCCGAAGCCCCCAAACACATAGCTGGATCTGAGGAGAACCAAAAAGTCTCTGTGGACCCAACAGGGAGTGTCGGCTCCTAGAGATCTCCTGCTCCAAAGGCATGAAGACAATCAAGGCAGATACTGGATCTGAGGAAGGTATGGGTCCTGGATCTGACACCGACACAACCTGGATATTGGAATCTTCCAGCTCTGAAGCAGGGGGATGCTTCGGAGGAGGAACTGTAACAGAAGAGGAGGTTTGAGTCTGACCCGATTCCTTTGGGCTTGGATCCAAAAGAAGTTGGGCCAAAGCAGGTGTCTTCAAAAATCTCTCTACGACCCTATTCACGTCTTCATCAGATAAACTCCTGGTAGACCTAGTGGACAGGGTAGTAGACCCTGATGTAGCTAGTAGTGGACAAGGGAGCCGAAAAGAAATCTTCTCAATTAAAGGAGATCAGCTCCTATGTCTATGTTCCCGCTCTAAGGGAGATTTAGAACTGGGAGGAGATGTCTGCTCTGATACAGCCTTCATATCCATCAGTTTTGGAGCCTTCTGCCTCAGCTAAGACGAGGATCTCAGCTCCAATGAAGGTCTTTTAATGGGTTTTTATGAAGAGTTGGGAAATATAGCCTCAGACAAAGGCGATTACAAAAGACCTTTCAAAATGAGTTTATTTTTACGTTCCATTAATACCCGCTGGTTGAAGTTGTGGCAAATGGAACAAGACTCCTGCAGATGCAGAGGCCCCAAACAATACACACATAAGGTGTGTGAATTGCTGAGGGGCATGTTCTTACTGCATTTATCACACTTTTTGAAGCCCAAAGGCTTGCTTTCCTATTTCTGGGACATGATTACAAAAGGAGAAAAAAGAGAGAAAGACAAAAATACAAACAGTCACTTCAAGTTCTCTAACTTAAGCAGACTTCGTGCACACAGGCACAAACAGTAATCTAAAGACTCTAATTTTAGCTGAAAAAACAGAAATATGCTAATAGTAATTTTTTTTTTTTAATGAAAGGGGAAAGAAGAAGAAGATAAAATATATAACATAAGGAATGTCCTCTAACTAAAACGGACGTTCCTAGATGCCCTCTAACTTAAACAAATGTCTAATAAGGGAAAAAGCTCGGTAAAAAATTAAAATACAAAACTAATTTAAAAGGAATTCATGAATTAAAGGAGAAAGATAATTTTCTACTAAAATAAAGCAGTCAAAAAAAAAAAGAAGTTATGTACTTACCATAACGTTCCATGTTTGTAGTCCATCTCGCCTACATTCTTGCTGGATGGGTTCGGAGCACATTCTTGGCTCCGACGCGGCCGATTCTAAAGCTCAAGAGCTTTTACTGGCTCGAGGATAACCCCTATCCCATGGTGCCTCACAGCAATTCCCCAGATCTTGTTTGCAAGAAAGTAAATAGGTACATAATAGTCACCAACTATCAATAACTATGCCCATACAAACAGAATACTCTGTATTATTATCCATGCCAGGTGGACGGGCAACTACAACCAGGTCAGACAGAATAATTGATATTCACCAGTTCCTCCAGAAAACAGGAAGGGGAAGGAGGGTGGGAAGCAAGAATGTAGGCGAGATGGACTACAAACATGGAACGTTATGGTAAGTACATAACTTCTTTATGTTATGTAGTCCTATCTCACCGTAATTCTTGCTGGATGGGACAGCGTCCCTAGCACCTTTATCCTAGGTGGCTCAAGCGAAGAGACTCTTCAGCACAGTGGACCCAAAGGATGACCTGTCCCGGGAGGCCAAATCCAATTTGTAATGAGTGACAAAGGAATGAGGTCTTGCCCAAGTAGCTACTCCACAAATGGTATCAATTGGGAGTTTAGATCTAAAGGCATAAGAAGTAGATACTGCTCTGGTTGAATGGCCTTTTACTTTGGCTGGTAATTGTTTGCCAGCAGCTTTGTAAGCAAAGGAAATGCAGTCTGAAAGCCATTTAGACAAGGTGACCTTAGAAACAGGCAATCCTTTATTTTTATTTGAAAAGGAAACACATAATTGGTCTGATTTTCAAAATTCTTTAGTCCTGTGCAGGTAAAACCTGAGAATTCTGTGAACATCCAATTGGTGTAGTCTGTATTCTGATTTGTTAGTATGATTTGGGAAGAAAACTGGTAGTTCGATAGTTGTGTTGAGATTATGCTCTAAACATACCTTAGGAAGAAAGGAAGGATTAGTTCTTAGTGACAGACTATCCTTATGGAAAACAATGTAAGGAGGTCGAATGGTGAGGGCTTGCAATTCAGAAACTCTACTAGCAGACATTATAGCCACTAAGAATAATGTCTTCCAAGACAAGAATTTCAGATCCGATGAAGAAGAGGGTTCAAAGGGTGGAGAAATTAAAGATGTAAGAACTAGGTTTAGGTCTCAGGGCTCCGGTGATTGCCTGATTGGAGGTCTGAGAAGGAGGACTCCTTTCAAAAAGGTTTTGCATAAAGAGTGGGACATGACTGGATTTCCCATGTAGCCAGAATGATAATTAGAGATGGCAGCTAACTGACCTCTGATAGTAGCAACTGCAGCTCCTTCATGAAAAATAGATGCCAAGAATGACAGGATAAACTCTACAGGAGCTGAGTAGGGATCTATGCCTTGGTTTGCTGCCCAAATGGAGACCCTTTTCCATTTACTGGAATATAATTTCCTGGTGGAAGGTTTGTGTGACGAAATCAGAATGCATTTGACTGTAGGGGAAAGGGAAACACATCTGGCTATTCGTGGAACTGGAGCAGCCATGCTGTCAATTTCAGGGTTTGGATACTAGGATGGAACTGCCCTGATTGATGAATCAGGAGGTCTGGAGATGGTTCCATAATCCATGGTTCCTCCAAGAGATAGGGCCACAGGAAGTGGAACCAGACTTGGTGAGGCCAGTAAGGAGCAATGAGGATCCGGGTACTCTTCAACAGTTTTGCTTTCTGAATTATTTTTGGAATGAGAGGAAAGGGTGGAAAAGCATAAAGGAGTCCCAGAGGACAATTGTGGACGAGAGCATCTCTGGGTGACATCCCCAGATGGGGAATTAGGCAAAGTAGCTCCTGCATTTGGTGTTCATGTACATGGCAAATAGGTCACAGCAAGGCTGGCCCCATTTGCAAAAAATCTCTTCCGCAACTTCTGAATTCGGGGACCACTCATGACACATCAGAATTGCTCGACTGTGTTTGTCTGCTATCACATATGACTTCCCCGGGATGTGCGTTGCTACCAGAAAACGTTGAGTGTCCATCGCCCATTTCCATACTCTTAGTGCCTCTTGACATAGTGGGTAGGATTTGGTTCCCCCTTGCTTGTTTATGTACCACACTAAAGACATGTTGTCTAATTGAATTGCAATTGCCCCAGTGGGAAGAGAACTGTAAAGTGCTTGCAACGCATATAGCACCGCTCTCATCTCCAGAACATTTATGTGCAAGTGGTTCTCATGATCCTGCCAAGTACCTTGGACCGTCATTCCCAGATAATGCCCCCACCCTATCTGGGAGGTGTCCATGGTCAAGACTGCATTTTCTTGAGGGGGAGCAAGTGGGCAACCTAGATGAAGTTGATTGGTATGTAACCACCATGTTATATCCTTCTTGCAGGAGTTTGTGATTACTACTTGGTGAGACAGGGGGAGATCCTGCATTGAGCACTGGGCAAATAGTAGCCATTGAAGTACTCTCATGTGCAGATGGGCTAGGGGAACTAAGAGAATGGTGGAAGCCATAGTCCCTAGGACCTGAAGGACTATCCTGGCCTGTACTTTGTCTCTCTTCAGCAAGAATCGGACTTGGTCGTGTAATGATTCTATACTTTCTGGTGTCAGCTTTACTGTCATGGTGGTTGAGTCTATTTGTGAGCCTAAGAATACAATGTGCTGCGATGGAGATAAGGCTGATTTTTTTAGGTTTCTTGTAATGCCTAATCTGGCGCACAAGGATAAAGTCTCGTCCCTGGTTCTGATTAGTTGGTGCTTGGTGGTAGCAGTAAGGAGCCAGTCATCTAGGTATGGAAACACCTGGAATGCTTGATGTCTCAGGTGAGCTGTTACCACTGCCATGCATTTGTTGAACACTCTGGGGGCTGTAGTGAGGCCAAAGGGCAGTGTTCTAAATTGGCAATGACTGGCTCCCAGCCAAAAGCGTAGGTGTCTTCTGGAGCGCCTGTCCATTTTGATGTGGTAGTACTCGTCCTGAAGATCTATTGAGCACATCCAACTGTTTTTCCCAATAAAGGGAAATATCAACTGCAAAGTGATCATTCGGAACTTAGATTTCTTTACAGACTTTTTGGGTTTGCTGAGATCTAGACTTGATCTCCAGTCCCCTGTCTTTTTTGGAACTAAAAAGAATCGTAAGTTCCAGATCCTATTTGCTCTGTGGGGACTTCTTGGATGACTCTTTTTTGCAGCAATGAGAAGACCTCTGATGTTGCACGGTCTAATTGAATGGGTGGCACGTCTGGTAGAGACCAGTTTACCGGGGGATCTGAAACAAAGGGAATAAGGTAACCTCTGGATATTATGGTTTGTACCCAACGATCTTGGGAAATTTGTAGCCAGGCGGTTGGGTACAGTGGAAAACGACCCCAACTGCCTCCAGAGATGGACAGTCAGGCAACCCCCTCAGAGGCGATGGAAGGGACGATCAGAGAAAGTATCTCTATCTCCCTGATGTTGCAGACCTCCTCTGCTGCGAGGGCAGTATCTTCCGTTATATCCTCCTCCTCTGCATCTAGGGGAGGGTTGACCTTGTGCCTGAGGGAAACCTTTTTGGGATTTACGGAACCACATTTTGCCTCCTGTTTGACCCTTGGGATAGGGTCTAGAAGGAAGGGAGAAACGGACTCCGACAGCAGATAAGGTTTTCCCTTCCTGCTCGCACCTGGTCGAAGTCTCTTTTAACTGTGGTCCAAGAAGAGTTGAACCATCAAAGGGGACATTGGTAAAGGAAGACTTAAAGAATTCCGTGAAGTTACATAGATGCATCCATGAATGTCTCCTAAGAGAAATTCCTGCTGCGGCTACCCTGCTAGCTCCATCCGCTGCATGGGAAATCACTCTCATGGAGGAGTTAGCTATAGATGTAAGGGTGGAGAGCTGCGCAGATACCTTGTCCGTGGATCCCAAAGCTACTGAACCCTGAAGGGTGTCTCCCAACTTCTTCAGGAGATCCCTTTGAAGTCCAGTAAAATGGGACAGGTAATTCAGCGATCTTCAGGTAAATGCCCCTGAAGAGAAGGTAGGCTTTCCATACCTATCCATCATCCTGGACTCCTTATTAGGAGGATGGATACTGGAAGATGTCTCAGACAACTCCTTTTTCGTGGCCGCTGCTACCACCATAGCATCAACAGGAACTCCCTTAGAAAGAAAGGACATCTTCCGGAGCAGCCATAAATTTGTTTGACCTCCTCGGGACAGGCTCCACTGTGTCTCGGGAGGTCCAGGCTTTCCGGGATATGACCCCCAAGAGCTGGTCATAAGATGGTGTCAACCAGGAGGTGGAAGGTCAGGAACCAAAGGCCTCAAAGTACAGTGATTCGTCCTCAGTAGGGTTAGAGGTCTTCCAATCACCCCTCTGTCTAAGGATTTCAAGGATGTCAGAAAGGAGACATCCTCAGAGGGGGATCTAGGGGACCCTTCTGACTCATCCAAATCAGTGTCTGATGTGACAGACTCAGGTGAGTCAATGTGCTTCATCTTACAAAATCTCTTCTGAGGAACCTCTCCGGTGGGACAATCTGGGGAGGTCTCAGAAGAGGGACACCTCCAGTGGGGGCTGGTTGAGTCTCTGGTTCCCTACACTGAGGGGGGTGATGGGGGAGAAGAGGCTGCTGCCAGCTGCTGGTGGGAAATTGGGTCCAAAGGCAGGGCTTTGGCACTGGACAAAGCTTTCTCTATTGCTTCAAAAGCCTTTCCACCCCGCTCCGAAGACAACCTCCATTCTGAGGAGACGGAAGATCGGCTCCAAGCAGGAGGGACAGGTTCTGAAGCAGACGTGGGAACTGAGCTCAGTCAAGGCGAAGCACCGAGAGGGAGGGTCAGTTCCGAAGAAAAGCCGGAGTGACTATCCCTCTCGGCTCGAAAGCATCAGCTCCCAGATCCTCAGCTCCAGACTGAGCCACTGAGGACAGAGTTATCGGTTCTGAGGAAGCAGGAAGAATTTTCGGAACAAAAGGATCCAACACAGAAGAACCCGAAGTGTTTGGCTCTAAGAGCAAAGCAGTCAGACAAGGAGCAGTAGTCTGTAAATGGGACAGCTCCGAAGCCTTTGGGTCTGGAAGAGCTAACTTTTTAGCCAGAGCCGGGTCACAGAGCAGCCTCTTCACCACCCCTCGATGTCCTCATCTGAAAGTGTCCTGGAGGAATGGGTGGAGACAGAAGGAGATCTCCTTCTCTCTAAAATAGAAGACCTCAACATTGGTGAAACGGTCAATAGCTGGTGAGTGTCTCAATACCGAAGGTTGCCTCGGCACCGAAGACATCAATGGCACCGAGACAGAAGAAGTGGAATCAGAGCCAGAACTCCTTGGCCCCGCCGCTTTAGACAGCTCTGACGCTGGAACCGAAGATTTTCTCTTCACAGTTTTGGGAGCTGTCTGACCAAGTTCCAGCTGTTCCTGGAAGGAACTAGTCATAAGACTAAGTCTTTCTCTTTGGACATGCTGACAAGAAAACACGGCTAACAACAATTTTCAATAACAACAACACTAACTATAACTAACAGCAAAGTTACGAAGAGAAGAAAAATGTTTTGTTTTGTTTTTTTTTTTTTTAAAGGAAGAAGGACTAGCACTCAGGGAGGAAAGGCCCTTTAATTTAAATGGGCATCTACGGCCCTCTAACTAAAACAGGCCATAGAATCTTTAAAAACTGGAATGGGGATCAAGTACTCAACAACAATCATACAGGTAATAACAACTATTAAAGGTAGAAAGTGAAGAAAAAGGACGAGAAATAATAAGATTTATCAAAAATCTTCTACTTAGCTAACGAGCAAGTTAGGAGACAACCTCGAAGCTTTCACAGCAAACGAGATCTGGGGAATTGCCATGAGGCACCATGGGATAGGGGTTAGCCTTGAGCCAGTAAAAGCTCTTGAGTTTTAGTATCAGCCAAGTTGGAGCCGATTCCCATCCAGCAAGAATTACGGCGAGATAGGACTACATAACAATTATGCACTTAGCCCAGAGCTACAGCTGATGAACCTCTTTTCTGTGCTTTAAACGAGATCTGGGGTAACTAAGGGATGCATTATGGGTAAAGTATGAGGCCCAGAAGCTTTGTTGAAGACCTCAAACTGAAGAAATGGCCAAGATGGAACCGATACATCGGATCTGACCCACACGTGAGAATAAAGGCGAGATTGACAACATCATATCTTATTGTTTTGGGACTCTCGTGAGTTGGCAGACTTTAAAAATGTCCTACAGAGTAGTCTGTCTGAAAGTCTGGATTAGCAAATGGGGTATAACTAAGGAAATATTTTTTTGAGCTAGGATACAGGATCTGAATTCCCTAGATGTAGTAAGACCATGTTAAGTTTAACTCTGGTGTCTGCCAAAAAGCGTTACTGGAAAATGGAAATCACACTGTAAACCAGCTGACCTGAAGTAGTGAATATTGCAACAGAGATAAAATAAATTGAAATGGTATCTTTAGAAAATGGTAGGTGCAAACTACATAGAAAAATAGAAATTTTTGGAACAATACATGCATGCAGAATAATGTTTTGTTGGATGAGTGAGGTTTAAGGGAAGGCAGGAATTCAGCAATTTATTTAGTACTGGATTTATGACAACTGTATAAAAATAGAAGTTATGTTCTTACCATAACGTTCCATGTTAGTTGTCTTCTTCTCGCCTTCTTCTTGCTGGATGGGTTCGACTCGGCCACTCTAAAAGCTCGAGAGTTGGTTCCACCGGCTTGAGGCTCCCCTTATATCCCACAATGCTAGGCGTGAGTTACCTCAGATCTCGTTTGTAAGCTAGGCCCAGCTTATAATAGTAACAGAATAACTATAAACAAAGTCCACCTCTATAAACCAGGGAGAAGAGAAGGGTGACCTACATCCTGATCCAGGAAAATATGCACAGCAGCATATACCTAAAGTAAAGAGGTGGTAGAAAGAGAGGTCACAATCAAAACTCCTCTAGGTCTGTCCAGGCCAGGGGGAAGGAGGGTGGGACGCAAGAAGAAGGCGAGAAGAAGACAACTAACATGGAACGCGTTATGGTAAGAACATAACTTCTATATGTTAAGTTGTCTATCTCGCCTTCATTCTTGCTGGATGGGACCGTCCCTAGCACCTTGTCCCGGTGGCCTAATGGAACAGACTCTTGAGAACAGTGGAACCAAAGTTAGCTCTATGCCTAGAAGCTAAATCCAACTTATAATGAGAAATGAAAGTGTGAGGAGTAGCCCAAGTAGCCGCTGCACAAATGGTGTCAATAGGCAGTCTGTCTTGGAAGGCTATAGAAGTAGCCAAAGCTCTGGTAGAATGGGCTTTAGGTTTGTTAGGCAGCTTTTGGTGTCTAATTTCATAAACAAGGGAAATCAGAGATGTTAGCCATCTAGATAATGATACCTTTGAAACTGAAAGTCCCTTTCTGCCTTCTGCATAAGAGACAAACAGCTGGTCAGATTTTCTGAATTGTTTGGTTCTATCCAAATAGTACCTTAACTGACGATGAACATCTAGCCAATGCAATTTTTGTTCAGACCTGTTAGAATATTCTGGAAAAAACACAGGAAGGTCAATGCTTTGATTTAGGTTAGACGCCGAGGCTATCTTAGGTAAAAAAGACGGGTTGGTTCAGAAGATACCCTGTCCTTATGGAACAACAGATAAGGAGGTCGACAGCTGAGTGCATGAAGTTCTGAAACTCTTCTAGCTGAAGTAATAGCTACCAGAAGAGTGTCTTCCATGATAGCAATTTTAAAGAACAGGAGGCTGCAGGTTCGAAAGGGGAAAGAATCAAAGAACTAAGAACTAAATTTAGGTCCCAAGGAGGAGGAGGATTTCTTATAGGAGGTCTGAGTAGAAAAACTCCCTTCAAAAAGGCTTTGCAAAGCTTGTGGGACATTATGGCAGACTCTGAAATGCCCACATGAAAGTTAGAAATAGCTGCCAATTGAACTTTAAGAGTAGAAGGAGATGAACCTGCATGGAAGAGTTCATCTAGAAAATCAAGGACCATTTGGATGGAAGCAGTGAAAGGATCTATGTCCCTTCCTTGAGCCCAATAGGCGAAACGTTTCCACTTACTCAAATAAATCTTTCGAGTGGAAGATTTATGGGAAGCTATCAAAATATCTCGGACAGAGTGAGATATTTGAGGAAGCCTGGCTAAGGTTGGAATTGGAGGAATCAAGCAGTGAGGTTCAGAGAGGGAAGGGAGCGATGAAACTGACCCGACTGATGGATCAAAAGATCTGGAACTAGGTCCAGATGCCAAGGTCGCTCCAACAGAAAATGATGTAGAAAGGGGAACCAAACCTGTCGAGGCCAGTAAGGAGCAATGAGGATCAACGAGGCCTTCTGAGTGATAGCTTTCTGTATCACTTGAGAGATTAGTGGGAAGGGAGGAAATGCATACAGAAGTCCCGGGGCCAAACTTGGACTAGAGCGTCTCTGCTGGGCTGGTCTGGTAAAGGGAATAGGGTGAAATAATCTCTGCACTTGCTGTTTTGGGGAGTAGCAAAAAGGTCGCAGCAAGGCTGACCCCACTTGAGAAAAATTTCTCTCACAACAGAGTCTTTCAGAGACCACTCGTGAGGCATGAGGATAGCTCTGCTCAACTTGTCCGCGATTTGATTGGACTTCCCGGCGATGTGCGTTGCTATCAGAAACCGCTGAGAAGAAATCGCCCATTGCCACAGTCTGAGTGCTTCTCGACACAGGGGGTAGGACCTGGTTCCGCCTTGTTTGTTGATATACCACACTACAGACATATTGTCCATCTGGATTGCTATCGTTCCCAAGGGAAGAGAGTCTTGAAGGGCTTGCAACGCTAAAAGCACTGCTCTCATCTCTAGGACATTTATGTGCAAGTGGCATTCGTCTGGTTGCCATGTGCCCTGGACAGTTCTGCCCTGATAATGCCCCCCCCACCCGATCAGGGAGGCGTCCGTTGTCAGAGTAGCAACCGGAGGGGAAGGGACAAAGGGTCTTCCCAATAAGAGCTGAGGGGAAGACATCCACCACAGAAGATGATTTCTGCATATTTGCGTAATCATGATGGTGTGGGACATCGGAAGTTGCTGGTACGACCATTGCGTGAAGAGCATCCATTGAAGGATTCTCATGTGGAATCTGGCTAATGGAAGCAGAGGTATGGCAGCCGCCATAATCCCCAACACTTTCAGAACTAACCTGGCTTTGATTCTGTTGCTGCTGAAGAGGAGCAAGACCAGTTTGTGTATGTCTGTTATTCTCTGATCTGTTAATCTCGCAGACATGTTGACTGTGTCTAGATTTGCGCCTATGAAGGTAATAGTACGACAAGGCGACAAAACAGACTTTTCGCAATTTATTGAAATGCCTAAATTTTGAAAAATGTGAAAGGTGTAGTCCCTGGCCAATAGAAGAAGATGCTTGGTGGGAGCTGTGAGGAGCCAGTCGTCCAAATATGGAAACACCTGGAATCCTTGACGTCTCAGGTGAGAAGCTACCACTGCCATGCATTTGGTAAACACGCGGGGGGCAGTGGTGAGACCAAAGGGCAGGGCCCTGAATTGAAAATGACTGGTTCCCAGCCTGAAGCGGAGGAATCTTCTGGAGCATCTGTTCATTTTATGTGATAGTACGCATCCTGAAGGTCTATAGAGCACATCCAGTTTCCCTTTCCCAATAGGGGAAGGATGGACTGCAGCGTGACCATCCAAATCTTGTTTTCTTGACTGACTTGTTCAAGATACTGAGATCCAAAATTGGTCTCCAGTCCCCTGTTTTCTATGGAACTAAAAGAACCTGGAGTAGATTCCGGATCCTTGCTGGTCTGCTGGAACTGGCTGAATTGCTCTTTTGCAAGCAGCTTTGAAATTTCCAAAGCTGCAAGATCCCTTTGAGAGGTGGAACATCTGGAAGGGATTTTTTGATTGGTTTGGAATGCGAGAAGGGAATGGAATAGCCTTCGAAATGATGGACTGTACCCATTTGTCTTGAGTCAGGGATAGCCAGGCTTCTGGGTACAGTGACAATCTTCCCGACTGCCTCCGAAGGTGGGCAGTCAGGCAACACCTCAGGGATGCTGAAAGGGCTTATCAGAGAAGGCTTCTCGATTGCCCTGGTTCTGCGGACCCCCCCTGCCTCTAGGGCGACGTCTACCATTGTTGTTCCCCCCTCTGCCTCTGGCAGGGAACCGACTCTGTGCGTCAGGCGAAGTCCCTTGAGATTGTTTGCGGAACCACATTTTCCCACTTTTCTGGCCTTTGGGGTAAGGTAAGGCAGAAAGAGTCTTGCCATCTGTCTCGCACCTAGTCAAGGTTTCTTTCACTTGAGGACCAAAAAGAGATGATCCATCAAACGGGGAATTAGTGAATGACATTTTAAAGGGGTCCGCAAAGTTGCATAGCCGCATCCAGGCATGCCTGCGTAAGGCCACACCTGTCCCTGCGGCCCTGCTCGCTCCATCAGCCGCATAAGAGAGGGGGCGCATGGAGGAGTTAGCTATGGAGTTCAGGGTAGCCAGCTGAGTGTTCATCTTGTCTTGAAAACCCGCAGCTGTAGGATCCTTCAACATGTCACTCGCTTCTTTGATCAAGTCTCTTTGAAGACGAGTAAAATGGCATAGGTAGTTCAGCGACGCATAGCAAAGGTCGCTGATGAGAACATCCGCTTCCCACCTGTCCATAGACCTAGATTCTTTGTTAGGGGGATGAACAGGCACTGAAGGATCAGCTAGTTCCTTCTTGGTGGCAGCAGCTACCACCATAGCATCCACAGAAACACTTTTTGTGAGAAATTGCTTGTCAGTTGGTGCTGTTATAAATTTGGAAGGTCTCCTGGGGGTAGGGTCCACTGAATCAGGAGCCGCCCAGGCCTTCTTTGCAACCACCTGCATGAGGGGATCAAAGGGGAACACCCAGGAGGTGGAAGGGCGAGAGCTAAACGCCTCAAGATACACAGATTCATCCTCCGAAGGGTTAAGGGCTGGCCAATTTCCCCTCTGTTTCAGGATCTCTAGAATGTCTGCGAAAGAGACATCTTCAGAAGGGGAACGTGGGGAACCCTCGAATCCTCTAAATCTGTGTCAGAGGTGACAGACTCAGGTGAGTCTATGTGCTTCCTCTTACACTTTCTCTTCCTAGGGGCTCCCCTGCCAATTCAGGGAGGCCTCGAAGAGGATGAGATCCCCACAGGGGATTCTTGAGGAGCTGGCTCTCTGCGGTCTGGGATGAGGGAGTGAGTCAACATAACCAAAGGCACCGAAGAGGGAGGGGCGGACGGAGCCGACTGTGGAGTCGAACAAGGTTCCAACACACTCCGCATGACCTCGAACGCACCTCTGTCCGGCAGAGCCAGAGGTCCCCTCCGAAGCTGAGAACCTCCCTCGGCACCGACAGAGATGGCTCGAGGCCGATGTCGGAGCCGAACTCACCAGCGCCAAGCACCGAGAGGGAGAGGGGGTCGGACAAGGGTCCGATGCCACTCACCCCTCGAGCCGACGAGGAAGCCCGGCGCCGAGATTCTTCAAAGAAGAAATCGGAGCCGACGGAGCCGAAGACAATTGTATCGGCCCGACGCTACCACAGTCTTGGTCCCGAGGCCCGGCCCGAGCTCAAAGGAGTCAGAGGAGGAATATTTATTGGAACAAGTTGAGGCATCGACTGATGAGTCGGACTCTGGAGCATTTGGGCCAGTGCCTCGACTTCAAAAGTCTACTCACTACCCTCTGGAGGTCGTGATCTGAGAGCCTCAATGACCTGGAGGAGTGAGATCTGTGGCTCCGTTCAGACAGCAGGGGAGACGCTGGAGCCGAATGAATGGAGCCAAGGGACGGTGACCTCGATCTCTTTCTAGATGTCGGCTCCGATGGTCTGATCGGAGCCGACTCAGGAATCTCTAATGCCTCGCCGGCCGGAGCTGAGGAAACCACAGATACTGCAAAGACTCATCGGCTCCAGCCGGAGCCGATGAAGCAGTAGGCTTCGAAGCCTTAGGCCTCGACTCTGAAGCTGGAGCCGAGGTCTTGGAAGCCTTAGAAGGTTTCCCCGATGACACAGAAAGGGAACCTTCAGGCTTAATCAAACCCCTCAAAATGAGTTTCTTTTTTCTCCTGCAGGACTCTAGGGCTGAAGCCATGGCATACAGCACAAGAGTCCTGCAGGTGTAAAGGTCCCAGGCAATACACACAAGAAGTGTGACCATCTGTCAGAGACATTTTCTGACAGCACGAGTCACACTTCTTGAAGCCTGAGACCTTTGTATCCTTGGACATACTCAAGGAACCGAAGTGTAATCACACACAGAAAACACACACACACAGATTACACTGATAGGGGTCAAAGGGAAGTATTTAAACTAAAGGTAAGTTAAGTTAAAACTCCCTAATCAAACACATACACACCCTAAGGATAGGGAAGGAAGGGCCCGGAGGCCTTAGGGAAAGAACTATAAGTTCTTAAGAAAAAAAGGGGGCTGGATAAAAGGTAGAAGGGATAATATCCACTACACTAAGGGGAAAGAAAAATACACTAAGCTAGCTTAAGTCTAAAGAATTTAAACTAGTCTAACTTTCACTAACCTGGAGCCGGTAGAAAACACACCTCGATAGCTGTAGCGGCAAACGAGATCTGAGGTAACTCACGCCTAGCATTGTGGGATATAAGGGGAGCCTCGAGCCGGTGGAACCAACTCTTGAGCTTTTAGAGTGGCCGAGTCGGAGCCGAGGTCGGCTCCGAACCCATCCAGCAAGAATGAAGGCGAGATAGACAACTTAACATGCATGTCTTAAGTGATAATTCAATAAAGGTGTTAGGAAAATAAACAAATCTGCACAAAACTAAAAAAGAGCATACGTCACACCTCTTCTATTTGCCACGCTCACTTTGCATTTCTCTAGTTACAGGCTTAGTTCAGGACTCAACTGTGCTGTCTGAGGTGAAACAAAAAAAACAGCTTTCTTCTGTAATTAGTAAGTCAATAATGAGAACAGAAATTACAGTTTAGTCAAACCATTAAAATAGTGCCCCAAGGTAGTACCTATTTGAAGGTATTGTTGCCACTATCAGCCATTAACACAGTTTGCTTTATGCTTCATTAAAATATAGCATACTATACTTTAACTGACTGCAATGGAGGTCACTTTCAGCATATTCTGTGGAATAAGAAATATTGCCTAAAATGTATCCACTCAGTGAAGTCCCTTGGCCCAACACATAACACTTGACAGTGATATCGACAGGTGCCCAAATCCTCAATGTCCAGAGTCTCAGGATGGAAAATCATTGCGATATCTACCTCCCCTAGCTGTTAAGTTGACATATTTTTCAAACATACAATATATCAGTTAATTTTCATATTTTTCATAATTACCAAATAAATAAGAATTATTCATCATGAGCCACAACAATAGATGAGCCACAACAATAGACCTATCATCCTTCACCCTCCTTATATTAGAAATGCAAATAATGTCCAACCCAACCTCTGTGAAACTCAGTCATAAAAGTAGACCAGTCTGTGACTGACAGCTTTTCTAGCAAAGAAATATTGTTGTTCACTATTCTGTAGATTACTGCCACTAGAAACACTACCAGTTTTAACCTCAGGATTCTTTATAACCCTCCCTGTTAATGTTAAGGTAACAGGCCTGTAGTTTCCCAGATGATTATTTTTTCTCTACTTCCCTCTCGGGACAGCTATAACACAGTTACAATTTTCCAGTCCTATTGCACTTCTACACTAGTCAATGGTCTGTTGGACATTTCCATCAGGGAGTCTGTCAACACATCGTCCATATTTTTCAGGACTCTGGAAACCAGATCTTTGGCCTTTGTGCTTTATCCTCCATAAAACAGCCAGTTCCCTCTGAACATCATCCCTCTCTCACTCTACCATGGCGTCTGCCTATGGTTCTTCTCATTATGACCTTCCCTCCCCCCAGCAAGGCACACTTTCCTTACTTTTCTTTTTAAAACCGTAGCAAAATATTTATTTAGTGTATCTACTTTTTCATATTCTTTTGTGATCTCCCTACCACCCTTGTTTAGCTTGGTCAATTCTCTCCCTCTCTTTATTCCTTCTGTTACATATCTAAAAAAGCTCTTGCTTCCTTTCTTAATTTTTTCCACTTGTTCCATGTCACCTCAACTCCTTTTCAGTTTTTGCTGTTACTGCTCTTACTCTCTCTGTTGATGTTTTTGCTGGTTTCTCTGTACTGCTCCCCTATACCTAAATCTTATATACAAATATTGCACTAAACTCAAGCAGATATAAAGCAGAAGCTCCACATGAAGGTGGAACAAGCTAGAAGGGCTAATGGGATAGAAGGAGAAGATAGAGGAGTAAGAGAGGAGACTGAGTGCACAGTATATGTGGTAGTGAGAGGAAGCTAGGGGTAAGTCAGTTGGATGTGTATTTGGAGTTGAGATGAAGTGAGGTAAAGCATGTTATAACAGGTCTGAGAGACTGAGTGAGGAGGGAAGGGGAGGGTAAAGGGTGCGCCAGAGCCTGCAGAGGAAGGAATGCAATGATCAGACAGTGTGAGGCACAGTGGGTAGGGGAGGGGAGGTAAAATGAGGGTTACTAGTCAGGATTGGTGCATGAGCAAAACCAGAGACTTTTTAAGTGAGTTTTAGTGCAGTCTTGAAGTGAATGCAAGAAGGTAGTGTGGTTATAGAGCTTGGTAGATTGTTCCATAATCTGTATATGATGCAGGAGAATAGTGCATCTCCTGCTGAGTTCTTGGGTTTGGTCACTAGAAGTAGATTTTTGATGCTGGAGCATACAGGTCTAGGGGAGCAGTAGGGCTGGAGAATGTTTTGAAGGGATGGGACTTTAAGAGGATGGTTTACAAACTTGTAAGAGGATGGTTTACTAACTTTTCTAAAATCCCACACCATCAGGTTTTCTATTTATTCTGACCCTTCTCTTCTAATGAATGACTACTTTAATTCAGATCTCTTCCTATCACACATTTAGTAAACAACAATACAATATCCACCTAAATATGCTGAAGTGATGAAGAAAATACTACACAAGCCCAGCATAAATCTCTCTATCAAACAAACCTAAGCCAGCTAGAAATATTTCAGTAACTATACTTGGATATGCAAAGTGAATCAACATGGGTGTGAGCCAATAGCATTAGTATCCATTAATATACCACAAAGCCACCAACTTCCTCACAGTGCACAGCCTGGGGTCACTACATCTGACCCAGATCCTGCTGAAGCTCTGCCACATGGACCAACTTCCAAACATTTTCATTGAGAATTTTGCCATTGTACAATAGCCTGCAGTCACTACATTCAATCCAGATGCTACTGAAGCTGTGAAACAAGGGCCAACTTCCAAAAATTTTCACCAAGCATTTTGTCACTGTACAATAGCCTGGGTTCACTACATTCAATGCAGATACTGCTGAAGCTCTGCCATAACAGCCAACTCCTAAACATTTTCACTGAGAATTTTTCCTTTGTACAATAGCCTGGGTTCACTACATTTGACAATGACACTGCTGAAGCTATGCACAAGGGCCATGTCCCAAATATATTCACTGTGAACTTTGTCTTTATACAATAGTCTAGGGTCACTACATTCGACCCAGTTACTGCTGAAACTCTGCCACAAGGGTGAACTCCCAAACATTTTTCACTGAGAAGTTTGTCTTTATACAATAGCTTGGGGTCACCACATCTGACCCAGATACTGCTGAAACTTTGCTACAAACACCAACTCCCAAACATTTTCACTGAGAATTTTTTCTTTGTACAATAGCCTGGGGTAACTCCATTCACCTCAGATACTGCTGAAGCTCTGCACAAACACCAATGACCAAACATTTTCACTGAGAATTTTGTCTTTGTACAATAGCCTGGGGTAACTCCATTCACCTCAGATACTACTGAAGCTCTGCATAAAGATCAACTCCCAAACATTTCCACTGAGAATTTTGTCTTTGTACAATGTAAGCAAATATAACTTGAAGAACGTTTCTGTGTATTAACTTCATCGTCAAATATGTGCCTGTGTGTGTGCTGGAAATTAGTTTTTAACACCCCCCGACAGAGTTGTACTTGCACTCTAATGACCAATTACTAAGATGGCCACTGTCCTTTCTCTTGACCAGTAGATTAAACTGTATATGCCAGTTACTTAGTATTCCTGGCTGACAATGTTTCTGCATTCAGGAAATGAATGAAAACTTGGTCTGTTTGGTACCTCTCTACTAATTGCTTTGTATTAGTTATAAACTGATTACTCTCTGTTATAACTTGACCAGAGGGTGGAAAATCCTCCCCTTGGATGATGATGTAAATGAATTCAATACAATTTTCTTGAATATTCTAAATAGCATTGCAGGTCCTAGGAGGAAGAGACTAAAAACAAATAATGCAATTTGGCTATCCATAAAGAGTAGCATGCTAATGCAGGATAGAGAAAAAAAAGCATGAAAAGAATGAAAAAAATAAATAAATAAATAAAACACCACAATAGTTTGAAAACTATGCTTTGCAATCTTACTAAAAAGTAAATTAACGAAGAACAAAATATACTATAATAAGTTTCAGAATAATAGTAAACATAACCCTAAAAAATTCTGGATAGCTATTAAAGAAATCTTGCATCCTGGCATACTTCTCAACTGTCCAGATTTTCGCAGAATCTCCAGATTTTTGCCTCATATTTTTGGTCTATTCTCTTAAAATTTGTGATTTTTCAATGACTGGGATGATCTGAGGATTGAAGTCACTAAACAGTGATATACATTTGTGTTTCAGACTTTATATATATCAGAAAAATGCATGCTAAGACAAAACTGTTATTCTAGCAACTTTCTAAGTTTATATGAACAATATTTAAAATTTGTTCTATTTTTTGGCCCTTTGTCCCCCCATTCTGTCAAGATTTGTCCAGATTTTTTGCACTAACAGATTGAGAGGTATGCATCTCGGCCATAAATTCAACCCTTACCTCTCTCCCAATAACTCATCACTCAAAACCTCAATACTGTTCAACTCATATCTCATAGATAGCATAGCATCTCTAACCAAGGATTCCCCAACATCTAATCCTAACCCTGTCCAGCAGTCGCATATCACCACATTCACATTCACCTTCAAACCTGTGCCCATATCCTATATAAAAAAAGAAGTTATGTGCTCACCATAACATTCCATCTGAGTAGTTATACTTCATTTTTCTGCAAACTGTGGGTATTCAGATCCATATCGGATCCGAGCCAGCAACTTATTTTCTAGCATCAGCTCTGAGCTCCAAGCTCCTCCCCCTACCCATAATACACAACCATCTCCTATCTTCCCTCAGATCGAGTTTGCAGCAAGTACTCATTTTAGCAACTCAAATAAAATAAACCTAACATGTTTATCCACATGAAAAGGTCAGGGGGACGGAGGGAGGGAAGGTTGCAGAAAAATAAAGTATAACTACTCACATGGATCATTACAGTGAGTACACAACTTCTTTATCTGAAGTAGTTAACTTCATTTTATCTGCAACCTGTGGGACAGTGTCCCCAGCTACTCAACAAATCCTGGGAGGCCCTCATGGAAGGATATTCCTGAGCACCACAGAGCCAAAGGATGCTCTCCCTCTGGAAATCAGATCTAATTTGTAATGGGAGATGAAAGTATGTGAATTTGCCCAAGCTGCTGCTGCACAAATGTCATCCAAAGGAACCTTAGACCAAAAGGCAGCGGAAGTCGCCATGGACCTGGTAGAGTGAGCTTTAATCAGACCAGGAAGCGATAAACCCTTGGCTTTGTAAATATGTAAAATGCAAAGAGTGATCCATCTGGCTAAAGAAACCTTGGAAATGGCCTTTCCCAAATGAGGTTTAGAAAATGAGACAAGTAATTGATCGGACTTACGGATTGTGTTCTATGAAGGTATAAACAAAGTAGTCTATGAACATCTAACAAATGAAGTTTATATTCACCTTTGTTCTGAAAATTTGAAAAGAAAATAGGTAGATTAATTGTTTGGTTTATGTTTGATTGAGATGCCACTTTGGGTAGAAAAGAAGGATTTGTATGGAGAGAGACCCTATGGAAGACCAAATAAGGAGGCACGGCAGACAAAGCCTGAAGCTCAGCGACCCTTCTAGCTGACATAATAGCCACTAGGAATGCTGTCTTCCAAGATAAAAACTTTAAATCCACTGATGCTGCAGGTTCAAAAGGAGGAGTAACTAAAGACTGGAGAACCAAAGTGAGGTCCCAAGGAGGAACCGAATCTTTGATGGGAGGATGCAAAAGAAAAGTGCCTTTTAGAAAGGCTTTACACAGCCTAGAAGAGGCCAGGGCCATCTTATTTTCCCCAACATGAAAATTAGAAATGGCTACCAGCTGTACTTTCACTGTGGAGGAACTAGCTCCTGGCTGAAATATACTAGTCAAGAAATCCACCACCACTGGAACAGGGGCTGTAAAAGGATCCAGGTTTCCCTGAGAGGCCCACATAGAGAAACGTTTCCATTTACTGTGATAAACTTTCCTAGTGGAATCTTTAAGAGAAGCCACTAATATAGATTTAACAGGGGATGAAAGACCAGGAGTCCTGGCAATCAAGGGAACTGGAGCAGCCAAGCTGTCAGCTTGAGACTGTCCAGATTGAGAGGGTAGGCACCCGAAGGATGAGAGATTAGATCCAAGCAGGGATCCAAAATCCATGGAGGAGCTAGAAGATGAGACCAAAGGAAGGGGAACGAAACTTAACAAGGCCAGAATGGGGCAATGAGGATCACTTTGCACCCCAGTCGGCAAGCTTTCTGAAGAAACTTCGGAATGAGTGGTAACGGTGGGTAAGCATACAGTAATCCGGGGGGCCAAACATGGACTAGAGTGTCTCTGGGGGCATCCCCTGGTGAGGGAATCAGACCGAAGAACTCGCTGCACTTCACGTTAGAAGGAGATGTGAAGAGATCGCAGCAAGGCTGTCCCCATACAAGGAATATCTCCTCCGCTACTGACTGTTTCAGAGACCACTCATACGGCATCAGAATAGCCCGACTCAATCTGTCCGCTAAAATGTTGGAGCATCCCAGGATGTGTGTTGCGGTCAGAAAACGACTGGTGGAAATCACCCACTCCCACACTCTCATGGCTTCGCGACACAGAGGGAAACATCTGGTTCCCCCCTGCTTGTTGATATACCAGACAACAGACATGATGTCTGACTGAATTGCAATCGTACCCAGAGGAAGGACAGTGTGGAGGGCTTTCAACGCTAAAAGCACTGCCATCTCCAGAACATTTATGTGCAACTTGGTCTCTATCTGGGACCACGTGCCTTGGAAGGACCTTCCCGAACAGTGTCCCCCCCACCCGAGTTGGGAGGCGTCTGTGGTCACTGTGGCTTGGACTGGAGATGACACAAAAATGTGTCCCGCTGCAACATCCGGTGAATGAAGCCACCAAAGGAGAGACATCCTGCAGGTGTGACTGATCCTTATCGGAAAATCCATGGGCAGGTCTAGCCAAGGCCATTGGACAGCTAGAGTCCATTGAAGGACCCACATGTGAAGGCGTGCTCAGGGGAGAATAGAGATTGCGGCAGCCATGGAGCCCAGGGCCCGGAGGACATTGCTCGCCTTTGTAAATTTGAGGTCTACAATTACAGCGATGTGGTACCTGAGGTTTAAGATCCTGTCTGGCATTAAGAAGAATTTTAGTTGCAAAGTGTCTAGCCGTGCCCCGATAAAATCTAAAACTTGCACTGGTTGCAAAAGGGATTTGTGGACATTGACTGTAATCCTAAGCCAATCTGCCAAGAGAAGAAAGTAGTCTCGGGCCAGACAAAGAAGACGCTTGGTGGACGCAGGGAAAAGCCAGTCGTCCAGGTAAGGAAATACCTGAATTCCCTGAAGCTTCAGGTGAGCTGCTACTACTACTGCCATTACCTTGGTAAACACCGTGGGGGCTGTGGTGAGACTAAAGGGTTTGCTCTGAACTGGAAGTGACTGGCTCCCAGCTGGAAGCGAAGAAACCCCCTGGAGCATCTGTGGATCTTGATATGGTAGTAAGCATCCTGGAGGTCTAACAAGCACATCCAGTCGCATTCTCAGAGATAAGGTAGAATGGACTGTAGGGTGACCATCCGGAACTTTTGTTTGGCGATAGACAGGTTCAAAATTGACAGGCCTAAAATGGGCCTGAGGTCCCCCATCTTTTTGGCACTAAAAGGAACCTGGAGTAAACGCCTAATCCAGACTGGTCGAGGGGGTTGGTATGATGGCTCATTTGTGAAGAAGCTTTGAAACCCCTAGAGCTGCGGCTTCCCTGTGAGTGGGTGGAACATCCGGGAGGTGTCTTGTAGCACTTGGCAGGGTAACAAATTGGATAGTGTAGCCTCTGGATATTATTTGTAGCACCCAACGACCTGCAGTTATGGACTCCCATGCCACTGGGTGCAAGGACAATCTCCCCCCAACTGCCTCCAGAGTAGGACAGTCGGGCAACCCCTCAGGGCTGCTGCGTGGGCCTGTCAGAAAAAGGTTCCCTGGACCTGAAATTCCTGGGACCCCCTCTACCTCTGGGTCGGCATCGATCCTGTCCCCATCTGCCTCTGGAGGATGAGTTGTCCTGAAACTCCCGGGAAAACTGAGATTTCTGGGACCACATCTTCTTTTGCCCTCTTTGGTTCCTAGAAAAAGACCGCTAAGGGTTAGAGAAGCGGATCCCGATGGCAGACAAAGTCTTCCTGTCTTTTTCGCTCTGGACAAGAGTGTCACGTACTGTCTTCCCGAAAAGGGAGGAACCATCATAGGGAGCATTAGTAAATGACGCCTTGAAAGGGTCCGCAAACTGACACAACCTGAGCCAGGTGTGTCGCCTCATGACTATGCCTGTCTCAGCCGCCCTAGCTGCTCCTTCCATGGCATGGGAAAGGAGGTGCTTGGACGTGTTTGATACAGACTTCAGAGTCGACATTTTTGCAGAAAGCAGTTGTTTGCCCTGCTGTGATAAAGACTCTGGGGATGCTCAGCGAAGTCCGAGATAAGGTCTCGCTGCAGCCATATAACATGTGCCAAATAGTTCAGCGCACTAATGGAAAAGGTCGCTGACAAAGAAACACGCTTCCCAAACCTATCCACCGACCTGGACTCCTTGTCCGGAGGGTGGACTGAGGAACTATCTTGCGCCAGTTCCTTCTTGACGGCTGCTGCAATCATCATAGCGTCAACAGGGGCTCCTTTAGACCAAGGTTGTCTGTCTGTGGGAGGAGAAAGAATCTTGTCAGGGCATTTGGGGATCGGCTCTATGGTGTCCGGCTCCTTCCATGCCCATGTGGTGATAAGGTCCACCAAGGGGTCTGCTGGCAGGGACATGCAGGAAGTAGATGGGCCCGTGCCAAAAGCCTCCAGGAACACGGACTCATCCGTAGAAGGTTTTGGGGCTGACCAACCTCCCCTCTGGCGGAAGATCTCCATGATGTCTCTGAAGGAGACATCCTCGGGAGGTGACCTGGGGGAACCTTCTCCTTCATCTAAAGCCGTGTCTGTAGTGAGGGACTCAGGGGAGTCCAAGTGCCTCCTTTTGCACTTGTGCTTACGGGGGCCTTCTTCAGTGGGACTCTCTGAAGAGAACTTGTGAGCCGCGGAGGTTCCTCAAGGGGAATAACCTGGGGCTCCTCTGGCATGGGCTGTCCCTGAGACAGGTTGAAGGAAGTCATCGCCAAATCCAGTGGAGTCTGGGTGGAATCCAAGGAGATGGGCTGAGGTCTCAATCCCTGTGAGAGAACCCTCTCCTTGGCACCAGCAAGGAAGAAGCTCTCCCCGGGTCCAAAGCGAAGATCGGAGCCGAAGTGAGGGTAGCCTGAGCTCCAAGGGAACGGTTTGGATCCAAAAAGGTCGGAGCTGAAGATGGATCCATTCCCTCAGGCCCAACTCCCTGTCCACGGCTCCGAGAGTCGCTCAGATCCAAACTAGCTGGATCTGAGGAACTCAAGGTAACAGCCAGAGTCAAGGTTGGAGGAACCGTCGGCGCTGAGCTACCAGCTCCAAAGAGCCTCGGATCCAAAAACCCTGAAGCAGTCGCACGGATCGGGGAAGAAGAAATGGGACGGAAGAAGGGCATGGAGGTCCCCCCTCCAGAGGGAGAGGGGCCTGGCAAGACTCCCATCTGTATTTGGGTCTGAATGAATTTCTGGATCATCCTGTCCATGTCCAAGTCCGATAGGCTCCGAGTCAATCGCGAAGAGGTGACCAATTTTTATCTGCCTGGTCTGCGAAGCAAGGGTGAGGAAGGCCTCGGATCTGAAGACTCCATCGGCTCCAGTGAAAAATGGGGTGAGCGGAGCCTAGGATAACTGGTCTCAGAGTCTTTGATGGTGGACTAGGTAAGGGTTCCCTATCCAGAGACCTCTTGCGAGGCCTATCCCTCTTCCTCTCTTTGTCTTCCTTGTGTATTCCTCTTTCTTTTTCTTTCTCTTTTTCTTTTTCCTCCCCCACACCAGCACGAGCGGGAGTTTGAGTCCCCGTCTGAGTGGGTGGTTTGGTGGGAGTACCAGAGACCGAGGCCATGGCAGAATCCAGCATGGAGGCAAGGAGAAGACCCTTGGCAACCAATATGGCCTTCCTATCCCTGAGGGCCCTCGGGTTAAAGCCTGCACAACTTGCACACTGGATTTACTAGAACCGACGAACAGCGTACACTAAAAGGGGGATGGAGGGAAAAACTAACAATCACTTTCACACAGAAATGTAGAATAAAACACACTTACAATTCCTGAAGCTCAGAGCACAGGAGACCACGATGCTCACTATGGCACAGCAAATGAGATCTGAGGGAAGGTAGGAGATGGTGGTGTATTATGGGTAGGGGGTGGAGCTCGGAGCAGATGCTAGAAAATAAGTTGCCGGCTCGGATCCGATATGGATCCAAATACCCAAGGTTGCAGATAAAATGAAGTGAACTACTTCAGATCTACTCTTAAACAAACTCAAACCATGACCTACTTCAGCTAATGACTTTCCAAGTGAATAACCTTAAAATAGCAGCTGATAGCATTGCCTAATCTGCCTCAGTGCTTATGAATAGGTCAATCAAGGAATCCCACATTCCTTCTCTTTGGAATAAGTAACACATTATTCCTCTGCACAAAGGAGAAAGTGCAACAGACATTACTAACTTTAGACATATAGCAATCTTATCCCCTCTCTCCAAAGCACTTGAAAAATGTATTCAAAACCATTTGCTAAACTATCTCATACATGAAGAACTCACATTCCCCACACAACATGGCTTCCGTCCTTCCCATAGTGCTAACATTGCACTTCTAACCTATATAGATACTGTCAATAAAGCTAAAGATAATGGCAAACTAGTGTGATTCTTACTTCTCGACCTGCCTAAAGCCTTTGATACAGTTTAACACAGCAAACTTCTACTTCAAATGTCCTCACTTAGTCTCTCTCAGCCCACACTTCTATGATTCAAAAGCTACCTATCCAATAGGTATCAGTCAGTAAAACAGCACTCCACCCTCTCTCCATACCTCCCATTCACCACAAGGTTCTATCCTTGGTCCCCTCCTCTTTAACATTCTCACCAACACAGTCCATACATCCACACTACAGGCCCCCCCAATACAATACACAGATGACTCCACACTCATTTGCACATCTGACAACATGGCACACCTCAAAAAACATATTCAGGAAGCTTTAACAGCAACTGAAACATGGTTTTGTAACTAACAACTCGTGTTCAACCCTAAAAAAAGAAAAAAAAAACAACTACTACTTTTTCCCCAAAATCCCACTACCATAAAAAAACAAAATGTAAAGTCCTCTATCTTGACAGTACAACAACTGAAGTCATTTGTCATAGCCAATTATTAGGGATGATAATGAGTGATAATCTTGCATTCAACCTGCATATACAAAACTACATAAGAAAAACTCATCAAAAACTAGGGATGCTTTACAGAGCCAAAACCTTTCTCACCGATGCAACTAAAACTATACTTGCCACTACTTATATCCTCCCAATACTTCTTTATGGTGCTCCCATCCCTACTAAACTTTAGGCATCACAAAAATCAAAACTTGGTCAATGCTATAACAAACTTGTTAAATTTGCAGTTAAGTACCCTTTCAGAATCCACCATTGTATAGCACTAAAAAGCCTAAATTTTACAGATGTTACCAGTGTTGTGAGCTAAGCTGCTTACCTCCCCCAAGAATGGATGAGTTGGCATTAGCTGCTCATTCTCATTTCCATATTCTTCTGCCCATTCCCTCCAACACACATGCCGCTAGTCAAATTAGGGTCTTCTGGCATGCAGTCAGGGCTTTATCTCACATCATCTATGACAGCAGACATCTGAATATCCCATGCATTTACTCTTAAGAGTACCAGTTTCATTGGCTTTCAAATGCTCATGTTCTTCATACTGATCACTTCTGTGGTAGCCTATGTTATATGGGTTATAATCTGCAAGGAAACAACAGCAGACAAGAGTCCAAAGCTTCAGGGCATCATCCACGTACCCAAACCATTATTCATCTTGAGCTGAGCTAACAAAAAGACAGGTTGGGCATCAAGCCCTATAGAGTTTTCCTGCTGTAGAAAAGGATGCTCCTCTGAGGCTTTTCAGGATCAACATTAGACTTTGCTGTTTCATTGCTGGGCTGATAAGTTCCCTTCAGGGGAAAAAAATTCCTTTTTAAAATATCGTTTGTTTGATAACACTTTCCTCTTCAAGAAAGTTATTTTAAAACAAGGAGTTTATATTTTAATGGACTGTCATGAGACTGTATTGTACTTTTAAAAATAGGAACACTCTTTATTCCTGTCAGTTTAAAAGTTGTTTAAAGTATTTAAAAAACATTTTATCTGTGAAAAAAATTTGGTTTATTTTACTTTTCGGGGCTGGACACTTTTTAATGTGTTTTGTCTGTGAGGAAAAAGTGACTTTTAAAGACTTAAAAAGTTTACCAGCATTTGCTGCTTGTTTTTCACAGGAAAGAGGCAACATTTTCAGCTTAACCATGGGACAAACTGTCTGTACCATGGGCAGTCCTTCTTCCAGCCACTCAAAGAAAAAGTCAAGCAAGCAGCCTTTCCATCACAGCAGGCTAGCAATTTTTCTCGGCTGCACATGGGTGACTCTGCTGTGATTATTGGTTGTGCCTCAAACTGCTCATTTTTTTGCCATGGATCCCTCAGGTGTGCCTACTGCCACTACAGACCAGGGGTTAGCCACATTCTCTGCAGCTGTTGGGATCCCCTCAGTGGGGCAAAGGACAGCTACTCTTGTTGATCCAGGAAGATGGAACAGGGAAGGTTTCCCTGTTTCGTCAGAAGGTTGTGCCCACTCCTGGGGATGCTGCTGCTGCCATTAAAATACACTGCAAGCCTCATTTTCCTGTGGAAAAGAGAGAGAAAACTAAATATACAGTGGATATAAAAAGTGTACACACCCCTGTTAAAATGCCAGGTTTATGTGATATAAAAAAATGACACCACAACCTGTACAATTCAATTGAAAAACAAATCTGTTAGGGGAAAAATATAAAAACAAAACATATAAAATTTATATATAAAAATGCTGTAATTAAATCAAAAGGTGCTTCAACAAAGCATTAGTTTAAGTGTGTGCACAATTATGCAACCAGCTTATTGTATGTTTTTTATTTTTTATATTTTTTCCCCTAACAGATTTGTTTTCTTTTCAATTGAATTGTACAGGTTATAGGTCACATTAAAGGTGGAAAAAGTTTGGAAATTATTTATTGTGGTCTATTTTTGTATATCACAAAAACCTTGCATTTTAACAGGGGTGTGTACACTTTTTATAACCACTGTACATCTATTCCTCCTCAAATTTCCTTGGACAGTTGTATTTTACTGGGTCTGGCTCACTGTTTAATTCAGGCTATTGATCCTTCTTATAAAATATTTTCTGCTAAAAGAAGCAGAGATACCTATTTTCCTGAACAGATTCAAGATTCTGAATCTGGACAGGAAGATGAAGGTAATGATACATAGCTTTCTCTTCAGATTTCTGATTCAGCATTCAGTCACCACAGATGGCTTGGACTTTTTGCTTGAGGAGCAATCTCAGGAGGGATAAAAGTGCAAGGAGTGTGGGACACCAAGTGCAGACACAAGCAGATAAATATAAAAGATGCTTGCCCTGATTAAGGCACTCAACTCTCTGAAACATCTTTAGTCCCCTGGAACTCCAAGTTGTTACAGACAATACCATAGTTATGTGGTTCGTCAACAAGCAAGAGAAATCAGGTTGTACTCTCTTTGCAGGCTAGTTATTTTAGCTTGGGATAAAGCTTCTCAGCATAATCTCACTCTACAGGCATCCTACATTCGGTCAGAGCAAAACTGAGTGGCAGACAAGTTGGGCAGGACAAGGTCAGACCTTCACAAATGGAAACTAGGTCAGGGGGTCTTCCAAGATTTTATCCATCTGTAAGGAGTTCCTCAGGTAGAACTATTTGCCAAATCTCTGTAAAATCTGCTGGCAAGATACTACTCCAGGACACATGCAAGAAGGCCTGGAAGACAGATGCCTTTTTTTCCTTGGACAGGAATGTTCCTGTATGCTTTTCCACCCTTTTCACTGATATCCAGAGTACATCTGAAGATTCAGTAGGAATCCCTCAAGATAATTGTGGTAACTCCTTCTGACCCAGGAAACAGAGGTTTTACCTTCTTTGGGAAATGGCCAGGCGCAATTACCACAAGGCTTCTCACAAAATGGATCTACTCATACAAAATTGGGGGGATTTGATACACCCTGACCCCAATCAACTACAACTGACTACCTAGATGACAGGGTCTTAATACCCTTTAGGCACCTGTTTGCTGAGGTAGTGCAGCAGGTACTAATGGAGGCAAGAAAGCCTGCAACAAGAAAATCATACATTAGCAAATGCAAAACGTTTTCTAGTTGGTGCCAACAACATAACCAACACACATTCAGGGCTAGATGTTCTCTGGTTTTACAATATTTGTGGGAGTTATTATCCTAAAGCCTTTCTTACTCCTCCATCAAAGTTCATTTATTGGCCATTTCAGCATGTCTGCACATGGATCCTTGTCTTTCAATGCATTCATAAGAGGCCTCCAAAAAAGTGGTGTCTCCTCCTTGAGATTTTAATTTTGTATTACAGAAGCTAACACTTGCTCCATCTGAGCCAACTTGTTTAGCTGACTTGATGTTCTTAACATGGAAAACAGTTTTACTGACTGCTCTGATCTCTGCAAGAAGGGTATCTGAGGTGTTAGCTCTTATTTTGAGTCAACCCTACCTTACTTTCCACAGAAACAGGGATTCTTTGAGCACTAATCCTTCTTTTATGCCTTATGTGTTGTCCAAGTTTAGTTTAAGCCAAATTAACCATCTCTCCATTTTCTTTATTGAACCAAAAAATGATGGAGAAAGGATACTCCATACCTTGGATGTCCACACACAACTCAGGTACTATCTTAACAAAACTAAATATTTCAGATCTTTGGATCAATTGTTTATTTCTTGTGAAGGTAATATTATACTCACCAAAGGAAAACTATTTAGGCACAGTCAAGGCCCACTCTACCAGGGCCTTGGCTTTATCTATTCCATTTTTGACAAGGTTGGATTCTAGACGTATTCTAGAAGCAGCAACTTAGTCCTCTGTTCATACTTTTATAAAACACTATAATCTTGATTCCTTCTCTAGGTCTACATCAGGCTTTGCTAGAACCATTTTCCAGGGGTTACTGGACTCTTCTCCTTCATCCTCCAGAAATCTGTAATCTATGGTAATCTATTCATATAGCTTAGGCTACTGCAGCAGTGATCAATATGAACATAGTACATTTGTGTACATAAATTGAACCATAACAGTAGATGTTAAAATGATCACTGCAGGAGCTCCTTCCCTCTATCCCTCTCCTTTCTTGGTTTGTTGTTATTTACAAGGTGTGGACTTTTACTTTTTGTTGTTTCTAGAATTATCTTTTCAGGGATAAGCCTCCATCTCTCTCTTGAAATTAAAGCTCTGAAAGGTGTGGTGCTCAAACCTGTCATTTTAGTCACTTCAAGTTGAGCTGACTAAGGGTTTGGTATGTGGAAGGTGACATGACGCTATGGAAACTATCCCTCTGTTATATCCTTTTAGGATACAACCCATATAGCTTAGGATACTGCACCAGTGATTATTTGAACATCTACTGTTATGGTACGTTCATTTACAGAATTGTACTTTCCTTCACATTGTTTGTCACACTTCTCACATTTCCTTATCTTCTGCCATTCTTGTGTCATCATGGTGTAGTATGAATTCTTTCTCTCTACCACATAATTTTCATTGCAATGTTTCCAATTCCCTGTTCATACCTCGAGTACAAGATAAGTACTCTCCCAAACATTAAAGCACAAAAAGACTAAGGATTGTAGTGATCTTCCTAGATGGATAACAAAAGCTGAACACTAAGTAGGTCACACTGAAAGAATGGAAGCCTATTAATGTTCATCTTATCTGCCCCTTCACTCACCCACCCCTGCATCATCAGTACTTTTATGTTGTGTCTTTCGGCTTTTCCCGGTTAGGGGTCGCCACAGCGGAACTCCGGTATGCTAATGACTGGCAGTAGATTTTTACGTGCCGAGTTGCCGGCCCTGACGCACAACCTTCAACGAAGGTACTGCCATTCACGCATGTCTCCACACATAAGGCACTCTAGCTGAGAATGGAACAGGACAACGTCTTACTGTGAGGCAACAATGCTACTGCAGCACCACCACCGCAGTTACACAGTCATAATTACCTCTGAAACAATAATGACCAGTCAAAACATGACTCAACTAAAAGTTCATCCTATTAATAATCAGTTACTTGCTTTTATCTGTTAACATACACACAAACAAATCCAATACATTAACTCAGTCAGATACTTAAGGTGACAGACCAACTCATTAAACAACATCCATATCTGCAGATATCAATAGCAGTATTCCAAAAAGAAACTAACATGATACCCAGTTATTACAAATAAGAAACTTGCCATTTAAACATAAATATTCATACCCACACCAAATAAATTTACATGCACCACCCTACCAAAAGTAAAAATCCCTGGCAACAATAAACAAGACCAGTGCATATCCATCCAACATACAAAATGAATATCAACAAGTACAAAAATGCTTATCATATGTACACACCTTGAAATCGTTAATAATAAAATCAGTGAGTCTGAATGAAAAAGGCAAACACAGATGCCATGATAAATTAGCAATATCACAGACACAACTATTAACATACCAAGAACTCCTTACCTCACTGCATGAGAGGCAGACCAAAAAATAAGAACAGGAGGATGCATATTATTATAAACCAAAGTTAAACAAAATGTTTGATAGATACTCATTACATTTAAATCAATAGTGGAGTCAAGAACTGCAAGTAAAGAAAGAGGTGGGCATTTTTTGTGGTGAAAGACATTCGTTTGGTGAAAGAAGGGCTGGTATTACTCAGTGTTATTGGTGCAACAGCATACAAATTATTTCAGAACTTCTTCAGCTATAAAACCTCAAGGATAAATCCTATGACCACATTATGAAAATGTTAAAGTGACATTATAAGTCTAAATCACTGGTAACTGCAGAAATATTTTGTTTTAATCACTGCAACCAGAGGTCATGTGCTGCTTTAATCACCATGTTATGAACTGTGAACTTGGTTAACATCTGGAAGAAGCACTTAAGAGGTACACTTGTGAGCTGCAGTAGCATTGAAGGTTGCTTGAAAAAGAATGCTTTCTAAATTAAATTTCAAAAGCATTTGAAACTGTCTTAATCACAGAGACCATAGACAGAGCCACAAAACAACTGAAGAAACACAACACATAATGCTGCACTCAGTCAAAATATACGCAAATCTTGCATCAACTAACACATTCTGTTAATGATATAACAGTAAAACATTATTCCTCAGAAGTCTGTAATTGAAAATAAGCCAAATGTCAAAATAAGCATGTCACAGAGATGTTCAGTCTCAAGACAAGAGTAAAAAAAAAAGAGTAAAAAATGAAAGCTATTATTGTAAAAATATTACACACACACACACACACACACACACATGTATATATATATATATATATATATATATATATATATATATATATATATATGGGTCACCTTTAGATGCCCGACAACGCGTTTGGCCGACACGGAATCCGACGGGACGAAAATACCGACAACGCAGATGACCGACAAGGTGAGAACCCGATGGACTCGGTAAGTGTGCGATCGAGTGAGGGATTTAGTGTTAGGGAGCGGACAGGTAAGTGTGCGATAGTGAGGGACTGTGGGTGTAGGGGTGGGTTAAGTGAGTTAGGGTTAGGGTGCAGGTAGGGTGTGTGTGCGATAGTGAGGGACTGTGGGTTAGGGGTGGGTTAAGTGAGTTAGGGTTAGGGTGCAGGTAGGTGTGTGTGCGATAGTGAGGGACTGTGGGTTTAGGGGTGGGTAAGTGAGTTAGGGTTAGGGTGCAGGTAGGGTAAGTGTGCGGTAGTGTCGGACCTTAGGGTTAGGGTTTGGGTTAGGGATAGTGCATATGTTATGTAGTGTACTGTGTTGTTTACGTGTAGTGTGTTGGTGTAATGGTTTTCGTGTTTTTGCGCTTTTTGTTGTCGGTCTTTTGGTGTCGGTCATTAGTGTGTCTGGCAAACGCGATTTCGAGGATATAAAGGTGATCCATATATATATATATATATATATATATATATATATATATATATATACACAATATATACACACATATGTAAATGTATGGCTTTACTTCAGTAGATCAAATGTACACAAAACCAAATTTTACTTTACCGAGAAGAGAAGACTGCAATTTGAAAATCATGAATGCTAACAATTTCGAAACTGGCAAAAACGAAAAACTGCCCATGTCAGACACCGCTAGCAGCATGTGAATGGAGATAGCGGTATATTGACAGAAACACCTGTTCCTTTTTAGCACTGCATTTAACATTAAAATGTACCATTTTGAACTTCTTAAAATGAAGATTTTGGTACAGTGATGATTGGTAAGTTTAACCTTTTCTCCACTGTATTGCAATCCCAGAGTTATTATATATAATTTGCAGGGGGTGTGGAAGGTGCAGCCCCCCCCCCCCACATGGGAGGTGTAGGAGGTCTTGCCCCCCTGCAAAAATGATAAAAATGGTACATTTTTATGTTAAGTGCAGTGCTTAAATGGAGCAGGTGTTTCTGTCAATACATCGCACTCTCCATTCACATGTTTCTAATGGTATCAGACATGTGCAGCTGTTTTTTTGGTTTTACCAGTTTTGAAACTGTAAACATTTAATTGCAATCTTCTCATCTCATTAAAGTAAATTTTGGTTTGTGTACATTCAATCTACTGAAATAGCTGAAATAAATCCATATATATATATATATATATATATATATATATATATATATATATATATATATATATATAGATATATATATATATATATATATATATATATATATATATACATACATACATGGGAAAGATATACAGTTATGAAAGACCTACCAAAGGTTTTGAAGTAGTCAGAGAGGAGAAAAATCATTTGTGTCTACATGTTTTACAAATGATAAAAAATAGGGCACAAAAATGTTATTTATTAATTTATTTAAATTTGTATACTGGGGGAGTGCACTGACCATATGGATCTATTTCAGACTCATACTGGACCAAATGCAAAATGCAAAAAAAGCATGCAACAGGTCATAGTACATTTAAAATATAAATACCTAACATAATACAGTTCCATCTATTCATCCACAACTCCTTTTTTCAAAAACATGCATCAAGATGCAAAACTCTCATTGTACAACTCTCCAACTAAAATAGTTCATTGCCTTTGTTTCACAAAAAAACACAACTATCCAGATAACATTAGGACTAATCCTTCAATTCCACTATAACTACACTCCAACACACATTCAGTCAACTTTCAACAACCTCACCATGATAATTATACCTTCCAGCACTTTCCTCTCCCTTAAACAAACCCTCTCTTCATAAGGACCCTCTTTCTTCTATCAGCAGCAGGACTTCCAGGAATGTAATCTGTATATAATCATTGAAAATACTCAAAACTGTATATTTTAAATGTTTTGGAAATTACAGTAAAAATCGTTTTAGGTAATCAAGTGCCTTATAGACAAATTTAATGAGAATTCAATACATATTTAATAGCTCATTCTCAAATACTCACAATTTTATCATGTTTTTAACTTTACAGTTAATGGATGCCATTTTCTGCAAACTGATTACAGGTGTATCAGTACCTATTATACCTTAAAAAGTGCTTCATGAATTGGTTCCTATGAAACAATTATGAAATACTACTGTGAAGTTTAAAATGTAAACATATAAGCGGTCATGTTCAACAGCAAGACTGTTCTGAATTTTGCCACCCATGCTTCTCCTTTTATACCAACATACCTTTGTGCTACCTTGGACATATGGTGTGCATATGGAAGGCACCAAAAAACGTCTGTATATTTGCCAGGCACCTGATCCTTGGGAGTACACATCCTATACAAGTTTATGCTACTGAACCAATGATCTAATGGTGAACAAGAAATAGTTCCTCAGATACCTAGTTAAGAAATGAAACCTTCATCCAGTTAAAATGAGACACGTTGATGTGACAAATTCATATCCCAACATATTTCCCACCTAAGGAACAAACCTACAGTTGTGTAAGGAAACCATAACAGTAGATGATCGGAAGATCACTGCTGCAGTAGCCTAGGCTATATGGGTTATAGGCACCCAATGATATAACACCCAGTCAGTTTCCAAAGCTTCAGGAAGTCTTCCACATGCCCATGTTGTACGGCAGCTTGAGTTGGGATGACTAAAAGACAAGTTTGGGAGACAAGCCCTTCAGAGCTTTCCTGCCAATAGAGATGGAGAGGCTGAGCCCTGAAAGCGTAATTCTATGAAGAACAAAAAATAAACACACCCTGGCATAAACAACATACCAAAAAAAACAAGAGGGATGGATGGGAGGGTGTGGCTACTGCAGCTGTGATTATTCGAATATTGACTGTTATTGCAAGTTTACTTATACAACTGTACTATATTCATCATATTAATCACTGCTCCAGTAACCTTAGCTATATGAGTAGATTACCCTATCTTACTTAACTTGTGAGGTGGAAGGAGAAGAATTCAAGAAACCCTGGAGAACAGTCCTAGCAAAGCCTGATCTAGACACTGAGAAGGACTCAAGCCTGCAATACTTTGTAAAAGTATGTACAGAGGACCAAGTTGTTGCTTATAGAATATAATTCTTTCCAAAAAGCCATAAATTAAGCAAAGGCCCTGGTACAGTGGCCCTTGAACCTGCCTGGAATAGTTTATTGTGATGAATATAACAAATAGTATAACAAAAGGTAATACCTTCAGACAACCATTTGGAAATAGTCTGCTTTGCAACAGGTTGTCCCTTCTTACTTTTTCAAAAAAAGTAACAACTAATCTGAAGATCTGAAAGATTTAGTTCTGTCAAGAAAGCACCTGAGTTGCCAGTTGACATCCAAGGTAAGGAGTATTGTTTTCCTTGCATTTTTGCAATCAGTAAAGAAAATAGAAACATGGATAGTTTGCCTTACAGTAAACTCAGATAAGACTTTAGGCATAAAAGACAAATTAGTTCTCAAAGAAACCCTATCTCTGTAGAAAATTAAATATGGTTGACTCACCACAAGAGCTTGCAACTCAGATACTCTTCCTGCAGAGGTCAGAGCAATCAGTAAAACTGTTTTCCATGTTGTCAGCCAGATCAGATGGTTCAAATGGAGCAACTGTTAACTTTTCTAATCCAAAACTAAGATCCCAAGAACAGGTCACCAGTTTTCTTGGTGGCCTCCTACGTAAAACCCCTTTCAAAAACACTTTGGCATGAGAATGCCTTGAAACATGAGGATCCATGGGCAGACATGTTGAAATGGCCAATAAATGAACCCTGACAGACAAGTAAAAATGGCCATAGGATAGAAAATCACACTGAAAATACTGAAAAAACAGAGAACAACTAGCCCTGAATGGGTTCTGGATATTTTGTGGCTCCAGCTAGAAAACATTTTCCATTTGCTAATATATGATTTTCTAGTAGCAAGCTTTCTTGCTTCCATCACTACCTGCTGCATGTCCTCAGTAGTTACCTAAACGGAATTAAGACCCTATCATGCAGGCAGTCAGCTGAAGTACATTGGGGCTGGGGTGTATCAAACACCCCTGATCTTGTGTGAATAGATATATTCTGTGAGGGAACCTTTGATAATTGCCCCTGGTCATTTCCAAAAGAACAGAGAACCACTTTTGCCTTAGCCAGAAAGGGAGTCACCACAATGATCTTGGGGATTCCTTCTGAAACTTCAGGAGTACCCTGAATATTAGTGGAAAAGGTGGAAAAACTTACAGGAACATTCCTGTCCAAGGAAATGAAAAGACATTTGTCTTCCAGGCTTTCTTGCATGGAATCCTGGAGCAGAATCATGCCAGCTGATTATTTAGAGAGGCAAATTGGTACACTAGATGAACTCACCACAGACCGATCAAATCTTGGAAGACCCCCTGATCCAGTTTGAATATGTTAAGAGTCTGTCTTGTCCTGCTCAGCTTATCTGCCACACAACATTGCTCTGATGAAATGTAGGACACATGTAGACTGAGCTTATGCTGTGAAGCTATATCCCAAGCTAGTGGAATGAAGGATGCCTGTAAAGTGAGACTGTGCTGTGCATCTATATCCCAGGCTAACATGGCTAGTCTGCAAAGGGGGCATGACTTGGTTCTCCCCTGCTTGTAGATGTACTACATAACTGTGGTATTTTATGAAACAACTTGAAGAGGTCCTTGGGACCAAAGATGATTCATTGAGTTCAATGCCTTTATTAGAGCAAGCATTTCTTTTATATTTACATGCTCTGTCAGTCTTAGGTGTTCCACACACTTTGCACTATTATCCCTCTTGAAACTGCTCCTCAAGCAAAGTCAGAAGCATCTGTGATGACTGACTGCTTTGAGACAAGGAGGGAGATGGGGAGACCCAAATTCTGGGATAATTGCTATCTCCACCAAGTATTTGTTCTACTGGCAAACTCCAGCACTAGGATTTGAAAATACAAAGGATGTTGATGCTGGGAACCAACAGTCTTCAAATACCATTGTATCTTTCTCATGTGGAGTCTTGTCAGGTTTATCATAAAAATCATAGATGCTATGAAACCCAAACTCCTGAGGTATTCCCTCATAGATATAGAACTACTATTTTTTCCAGTGGAAGAACTGAGATGTCTAGCTAAAACCCCATGAATACAATACTCTGAAAAAGACTGCAAAGATAAGCAAAGTCATATAAATATGGAAAAAAGAAAAAAAAAAGGGACTGCTGGGATGGGAGGAGGGAACTAGGTACCTTAAAAAATCATAGGTTCACAGGTGTGTACTAGGCTAATGGCCCTGGAGCCTTTAAAAGCCTAGCCCATAGAACTACCCTGGCATCGTGCCACCCAACGATCTATCAAGTAGAGCCACTGGTGTGATCTCCGGGGTGAACTTTCTATTACCCATCAACTTACCAAGTTTTTACTTGAAGAGGGATAGCGAGGTTCTCTGCTTGACAAGTAAGGGAAGTCTATTCCAGAGCATGGGCAGTCTCTGGGTGGGGAACCTGTCCCTCCAGCATGTTCTGTTAATTGTGGTAATGAGGCTGAGGTCTCTGCAGCGTGTGGTGCAGAGGGATTGGGACTTCTTTAGATGTAGCATTTCTAACAGAGCTGGGTCAGACATGGTTTTGTAAGTCAAGCAGCGATCGCCTGTAAGTAGGCGATATGAGACAGAGAATAGCTGGCATATTTTGAGTCTGTCCGTGTAGGACATGTGTTTAATGCCTAGGATCCTCTTCATATGGTATTTCTGTACTTGTGTGACCTGTCCAGCTGTTGCAGGTGTCTAGTGAGGTACATGCCAAATGGGGCATTATACTCGATGATTGATCTAATGAGGGAAGAGTAGAGAGAGATGATGACCTCTTTCTTCCTGGATGCAAAACCCTTGGTAATGAGATGTGCCACATAAAAGGACTTTCTGACCACAGTGGCAGTGTGGTGGTTGAAGGAGAGGTTGCTGTCAATCTGCGTCCCCAGATCTCTTATAACGCCTTCAGTGTTCAGTGGGCTCCCATCGATGTGGTAGTTGGTGGGAACTGCGTTTTTACCAAAGGGGATGACAACGCATTTTTTGGCATTAAGCTCAAGGCCATGGTTTCGACACCAGTCATTGGTCTCAGTGAGGCCTCTCTGTAGGATGTCTGCATCATTTGGGGAGTTAATAATCACTCCCAGCTTGCAGAAGTCTGCGAACTTGGTCAGCCAGAGCCCCTTTGTGTTGGCCTGGACTTCTGAGAAGTAGATGCCAAACAGGAGAGGACCTAGGACCGAACCCTGTGGGACTCCACTTGTTACTGGTCGGCAGTCTGACTTGGAGTCCACTACTTTCACACTGTGGGTTCTATCTGTGAGCCAATTTGTAACCCACCTAGTGATACAGGGGTTGATGCCTAATTTGGTGAGTTTATCAATGATTCCTGAGTGAGGAATGGTATCAAAGGCCTTGTCCAGATCAAGGTAGGCTGTATGCACTGCCTTACCTGCATCCACAGCTCTGGTGACTGTCTCAAAGAAGTCAACCAGGTTGAGAAGGCATGATTTACCTTTCACAAAACCAAATTGCGTGGGATCTAGAGTTTGGAGATTCCCTATATCCTTGTTAATTAGGTCCATGATGATGCGTTCCATAGCTTTACATATCAGACTCTTCAGTCTAATGGGGCGATAATTCCCATGGTCTGTAGTCGCTCCCCCTTTATGGAGAGGGATGACTGTAGCAGTGTGCCATTCAGTAGGGACAAAACCTGAGGTGAGGCTGTGACTGAAGAGGGCACACTGATGTGGTGCCAGTTCGCTTTGTAGTTCATGTAGAACACAGCCAAGGATATTATCGGGTCCCATGGAAGCTGTATTCTTGGCCTTGGACAATGCAGCTTTAACATGGGCTGCAGTAATGCTGGGTGCCTGGCATTCTTCCAGTATTGTGACTGGTCCTTTGGGGGGGGGGGGTAAAGTTGGCACTGAATCTGTCAGCCAGTATGTTGGCAATATCTGTTGGCTCAGTATAGCAGGTACCATTGTGCAGTAACTCAGAGCCCATCTGGGTACTGCTGTGGAGGTTACTGATATAACTATAAAAGGCTTTGTGATTGTTCTCTGCCGTCATAGCTGGCTTTAGAGGATTTGATAAGGGAGTTTTTCCAGTGTTGGGACTTCACCTTTTTCTGCAACAGTTTCTTCCTTCTGTTGTAGAGTTTATTAATGGAGGGGAACCACCAGAGTGGCTTCCTTTTTTTGGAGGAGATCGTCTTGGTTCTGTTGGGTATGGCTAGTTCCATGCATTTCTGTACATGTTCATACAGTGCATTGGTGTATGATTTGGCAGTCATGCAGCTATTTTCCATTGGCATAAGTGCCATGAAGTTAGCCACATCTGTTTTTAGGAGTCCAAAGTCAGCTTTTGAGAAGTTGTTCAAGGTGGTTACCTTTGCGGGGGTGTGTGGGTGAGATGTGGATTTCCATAGTGATTAGTTTATAGTCGGATCTGACCAGGGAGGGATTGACTATTGGTGTACAGCAACGGTCGCCCATGTTAATAATAACCAGGTCAAGAATGTTGCTTCCTCTAGTGGGGATCAGAATGAGCTGGTCCAGGGCATTGGAATTGATGAATTGCAGGAAGCGTTGGGCCAGTGTATTGGTGCTTGAGTAGTTTTCCCAGTTGATGGAGGGGTAGTTGAAGTCTCCTAGTATGAGAGTGTTGGGTTAGACCTTGACAGATTCCAGGCTGCTTAGGAACGTGGAGTGAGAGTCTAGGGACATGATTGGGGACCTATAGCAGGCTATGACCTGGATCGCAGTCTTACCCAATGTTAGTTGTACCTGAAGTATCTCAGATGCATTATGCTGGGCTACTAGTCTGGAGGTGTGCATATCCTTTATGACTAGGGAGACACCACCGCCTTTGGAGCTTTGGTCCGTGTTTCGGGGCCGAAAGGTGTGGAAGGAGTTATAGCTTCATAGCGCAGAGGTGCTTTCTGCTGATTTAAACCAGGTCTCTATTACAGCACAAATGTTGATGTTCTCCATTTTGAGGAGTGCTTCGAGTGAGTGCATCTTGAGATTTAGACTTCTAGCGCTGAGCAGCATGACCCTCGGATTGGATTTATTTATAGCTGTTATGGTGGTCATTTGGTTTTTGGAACACTGCCTAAAAAAGGCACTATAAGGGTGGCAAGAGCCTTAGCCAGTACCCGAAAATCCAATGGTGACAGATGCAGGCCATCTCTGGCAAAGCATCGAGGTCTGTCAATCATGTCATCCCAAGCACACAGATACTGGATCCCCTCAGAATGACACAAGAAACTTAGCCAATTGTTGAAGTCAATCATTTTTTGTTTGTACTGCGGTATCAAATTGACTAACTGGACTGTTCTTGGTTTTGGAGTGCCTGTATTTTTTTAGACACACCACTGCCAATGGATAAAGGTTTACAGAATCCCTTAGACAATGTGAAAAAAGAGGGCTGAAAAATCTTAGAGATTACTTGGTTTAACTTAATCCATTCATCCCACTTTTTGATCACGTCTGCACCAAAGGAACCAAAAAGTGAATCTCTATCCAAAGGAGAAAAAATCTCATTATTCACATCCTTTTGGGAGGTTCTGAGAATGCAGCCTGGCAAACCTCCTTGAAACAGTAGCAGAGGCCATAACCCTGGAAAAATTATTAACAGTCATACACACACACACACACACACACACACACACACACACACACACACACACACACACACACACACACACACACTGTAAACAAAGGACAGTGACTAGTATAATAGAAGAAACTAAATAATTCAAAGCAGATTTTTCTTCATAAGAAGTAAGTGCAGAAAAAAACACACTCCTCATACTTTCACAGTTACGAATAAACTTTAACATATGGGCCTGACAATTCAAAATTCTGAAAATCAAAGTTGTACATACATACACTATTTTCCCAAATCCATCAACAATCTTCTCATCCTTATCAAAAAGAGTAGGATAGAAATTAAATAAAAGTGATGTACTCACTATAACCATGCATCTGTGATGTCTGTTTTCATTCATCTTAACTGATGATCTGGGATCCGATCTAGGATCTGACTTCGGCCAGTTCTAAAGACTTGGATCTGTAGCTTGAGTTCCTCCTCTTACCCATAATCCTCCTCTGGAACAGTATTACTTCATTTCGAGTTTGCCATCCCTTCACTCTAAAGAGTGTGTAATAAAAGCTATGATAGAGCAATGATTATATTATATGTTACTGAAAGTTTGTACAGATAGGAAGAAAAGGAAATCAAAGCTGGAGCTCATCAATCATTCGAGCAAGGTATTTAGTCCTCAGGCTGAACTAGAAGCCTTGAAAAATAGAAATTAATTATGAACTAGGAAGGAGGATGGAGGGAGGGAAGTTGAGGAAGGACAAAAATGGACAAAACAGGTGCATAGTCATGGTGAGTACACAACTATTATATCTGATGTTGTCTTTTTCATCCATTCCTCAACTAATAGGGCAGAGTCCTCAGCTACAGAAAAATAACAGGGTAGTCCTCAAGGAAGGATATTCCAGAGCACAGTGCAGCCAAACACTGCTCCGCTCATAGATAATATGTCCGATTTGTAGTGAGGAATAATGATATATGAATTAAAGCAAGTAGCAGCTCTACAAATGTCATATATAGAAACCCTAGACCAAAAGGCAGAAGATGTGTCCACTGACAAGGTAGAATGAGCATTAGCAGGTCTGGGAAGTGTCAATCCATTTTTGTTGTATACAAAGGAAATACAATCAGTAAGCCACTTGGCTAATGTCACCTTTAAGATAGGTTTCCCTAGTTTGGCTTTGGAAAAGGAAATAAATAGTTGGTCTGATTTCTGAAATTCTTTGTTTTGTGGATGTAGAATCAAAGTTGCCTATCCACATCTAGATGATGAAAGCATGTATTCTTCTGTACTGGAAAATTTTGGAAAGAAACCTGAAATGTTGATTGACTGGTTCATAGTTGTTTCTGAAACTACCTTAGGCACAAATGAAGGATTTGGGAGGAGACAGACCCTGTCCTTGTGAAAAATTAGATATGGTGATTTAGAAGAAAGAGCCTGGAGTTCATAGGTTCATAGTCAGTTACTAGGCTAATGGCTTAAGGGCCCTTACAAGCCTAACCAGTATAACCCAATATTACCCAATATATGACCCCTAAGGGCAAGTGGATGGCACGGATTTGTGCCTGTGCACTGAGTATCTGACAGACTGCCCCTGTCAATAAGGAACACAAACACTACCACTGATGTGAATTTGTGATTCTCCATCCATGAGTTCTGATACTCACCTGGCTAAAGTGACTGCAACCAGAAAAACAGTTTTCCATTATAAAAATGTTAAATCTACTTTGGCCACTGGTTTGAAAGGAGGTTGAGTCAAGGCTTGTAGAAGAATATTCCCATGGTGGAGTAGGATCTTTAATAGGGGGACGAAGTAATAAAGTATCATTATGAAAAGCTATGCATAATCTTGATGAAACTAAAGAGGCTTGGTTAAGTCCTATATGAAAATTGGGGACAGCTGCAGATTGAATTTTCACAGCTGAATAACTGGCACAATTGTTAAAAATGGAAGCAAGGAAATCCAGAAAAGATAAAATGGTACTTTAAAGGGATCGATTTGCCTCTGTTCCACCCAAAGGGAGATGTTTTTCCCATTTACTCTTATACACCTTATTAGCAGAATCTTTCTGAGAAGATATAAGGTTGTGGCTAAGTGGAGATGAAAACCCAGACTGCCAAGCCATCACTGGAAGTGGAGAAACTATGTGGTCAGGTTGAGGGCCTAAATGTCTGGATGATTCATTCCTGATGGGTAAGAGAGAAGATCCTGGGTTGGATCTAACACCAAATGGAAGTGAACAAGATAAGGTCACAGGAAGGAGAACCAAACTTGTTGAGGCCAGAAAGGTGGAATTAGGATTACTTTGCACTTCCAGTGCAATACTATGTGAAGGAATTTTGGGATCAGATGAACAGAAAGAAAAGCATATAGGTGTCCCAGGGGCCAAGGCAAAGTACCTGCTGCACTTGGTGTTGAGTGGGGAGGCAAAAGATCGGAGCCTGGTCGACCCCACTGACAGAAAATTGTTTCTGCCACTACAGGATTGAGAGACCACTTATGAGGTAGAAATATAGATTTGATCGGCTTGTCTGCCAGAACACAGGACTTCCAGAGAATGTGCTTTGTTAGAAGAAAGCGTTCTGGAAGAGATTGCCCACTGCAAAACTCTCATCGTTTCTCAACAAAAGAGGGCAGGACTTGACTTCCAAGATGGCTGCACATTGAGTAACAGCTTAATTCTACCTCTCCCAGTGTGAAAACAGAAGCTCAGCAGAGAAGGCCAGTACACTTGTATTTATGGGTAATTTTCAGTAAATGGTTAGTAAGTGTACTGCCTGGATGCCAAGAAAAAAGAAATACAGAGGACCAGGAAAAAAAATCAGCTACAAAAAGTGGGAAGAAACATTGACTGGGGAAAGTTCTGCAGCTGTTCAGCAAAAAGCAATGCAACCTCCAGACATGAATTTGAGTAACCTACAGGAAGATATAAGACAACTACACAGAGACCTGGTTAAAATAACCAAAACACTGATGGAGTATATCAACACAAAAAACAAAAGGCTGGAAAAAAATGGAAGAAGCTTTAAACAAATATTCAAGTGAGGTGATAAAGCTGAAAAAATCAGAGGTCGAAACGAAGAAAAGGCTGGCTGAATATGATACTGCTCAGGAAGAGATGTTTCAAAAATAATAGAATTAGAGGACAGAGCACATAGGGAAAAGCTGAGATTTTCACCTATACCAGAATAGCTGAAAGGAACAGACTGCATTGATTTTTATGAAGGCACAAATAAGCAACTGGACTGGTATTCCACAGCAAGAGTTGTTAGTTGAAAGGGCACATTGTGTGTATTCTCCAAACCTGGCTACGAGAAAGCAACCTAGACCTTTAATAGTAAGAATGCAATCCTACCAGCAGAAGTTGATTTTGACAAAACTGTGGCAGAAGGGCAAAGTACTAAAAGTGGGAGACAGCAGAGTGTTTGTGAATAATGATTACTCACTGTACACCAGGCAGAAGAGAAGCAAATCTATTCCACTATTCAGGGAATGTAGAGATGCAGGTGTGAGATTCAAATTGCTGTTCCCAGGTGTCTTGAAAGTATTCTTCCCTGGGGGAGGGATCATTTTTTGATGAAACACATGCTAAGGAGGAAATACAAAAGTTTGTAAAACAAAAAGTGAGCTGTGTACCTGTGAAACATTTTCCAATATTTCATTGGAAAATTTTGGAGTGAAGGAAGGGAGCATGAGAGCTGAATAGAAGAATCGAGAGTACGTTGGAAATGAAGCAGAGACAGGATTTGGGAGATGGAGATGAACAATAATAAAAACAATAACTTAATGTGGGATTACAATGCAATAATAATATGTGTGAAATATGACAGAACAAGGAAATCTGGAAACATTAGACTTTGTCAGAATTTGTTGGGACTTGTGGGGGACTCTAAAGTATATGCCCCACTTCATGTCATTAATGTTCAATAAAATGCTTTGGGGAGGGGAAGAGGAGGGAGAAGGTTAAATGCAAGTAAAGATTTTTTTTCTTAAATAGTACCAATTTTGTGGCATAGGTTTTCTTTACATGTTATACAGAAAAGTTTTTTTTCTTACTAGCACTAGTTTTGTGGTGTATGGCTTTCTTTGCATGTTATAAAGTAGTTTTCTCAGTTATTTTTAAGTGCAATGGGGATTCTAAACAGGTGCTGTTGTTTTTCTTTCTTTTCTTTCTCCCTTTTCTCTTTCTTCTTGTTCAATTTCAAGAAGTATAGGCCATGCCATGAAAAAAAACCTGCTTAAAAGAGCATGACAAGAGAAAAAATAATGTACTTTTTCTCAGTCTTGCATGGGGAAATGACTGTATTAAAGACCTTAGACTGATTTAATAACAAGTGTTAAGAGCAAGCATGAAAATAAAAAAGAATACTGAATATTATGAGGCTTTTTTCTAACAACTACATGTATGCTCAGTAGCAATTCTGCAGCTGGTCTTCATATTTCCATGGAAACAATCTAATAAAGAGAAACTGGATGCCTGGTTCTTATGTCTCCATGGAGAGAATCTGATAAAGAGAAACTGTCTACAGGCTGGTGAACAGTCATTGGCTGAAGAAAAAAATGAGAAGAGAAATTGCTAAGACATAATGTTCTCTGAAAGCATTCTGGGGTTTTCCCAGCTGGGAGAGTTATAAAGAAAAGACAAACCCAATTAGCATTTAGTAGAAGCACAGGCTTGATCATGCATCTTAGCATGTTTAACCTTTCTTTTACATTACAGTCTGTGAGTGTGGCTGTCAGTTTGGGGCTTTTGTTCCAATTACATGGGTAAAATTTCAGTACTTGAAGATGTACATAGTTTTGTGTCTTAGTATTAAGTTAATAGGTTATGGGTGGTATTGGGGTGTGTTTTTTTTTGAGGGCTTTCAATAAAACAAAATGTTTTGTAAGATGTGACATAGGTTCAAATGGATATGACAAGAAACAACTGTAGAAAATTTCAACCTGTCAAACAGTGTATACATGTAACACAAAAGCTGGAACTAGACATTTGACAAAAAGGTGTTATACATAAAAGGTGGGAATAATAGCTTTTTAGTGCAATGATGCTTTCTGTAATGTCTTTAAATGACAATGGTCTTGCAGATAAATACAAAAAAGAAAGAGCGGTGGTGGTGCTGCGGTAGCGTTGTCGCCTCATGTAAGATGTTGTCCTGTTCGATTCTCATCTAAAGCATCTTCTGTGTGGAGACATGCGTGAAAGGGCATACCTTCGTTGAAGGTTGTGCATCAGGGCTGGCAACTCGCCACATAAAAATCTACTGCCAATCATTAGTGGACCAGAGTTCTGCTGTGGTGACCCCTAACTGGGAAAAGCCGAAAGACACAGCAGTGAACTATATTAAAAAATGTAGAGTGCAAATAGTTTACAGGAGACACACAAAGAACAGAACATGTGAATTTGATAAAGAAAGGTTTTCAGGATGGTTATTCAGTGGAATACCTGGGAAAAAGGAAAAGAGGAGTACTTATATTAATCGCAAGAGGAGCTCCAATAATGATAGAAGAAGATAAAAAAGATAAAATGGCAGATTTGTAGTGCTAAGGGGTTACACGCAAGGGATGAGGATTACACTGGCATGTATTTATATTCCATCTACAACTGTTATAATGGATCTTAAAAAAATTCTGGGAGAAATAATAATCAGTTTTTAGAAAGGAATATTACTTATAGGTGGGGACTGGAATTTAATTTGCAACAATAAAGATGTGTCGGGGGCCCAGAAGGGAAAGTAAAACAAAAGAAGGTAGATTTTTGAAGAAATTTATATAAATATTTGGCATGGAAGATGTGAATTCAGTAATAGGAGTTCGGTGTGAATTTACATATTACTCCCCAAGATATAAATACTGGGCTAGGCTAGACAGAATTTACATTTCAAAGGAATGTGTACATTTAGTTGAAGGTCTTGATATGCACCCAATAAGTATTTCAAATCAGGTGCCAATGATAACTAAAATAAAAATACAGGGTAATGAAATAAAAATGAGACACTAATGCTTTCCCACCTATCTGATGAAAAGAGAGGAATTTAAGTAATGGTGGTGGAGGTTATTCAGGAGCTATTAGAGAGGATTTTACTTTATTTATTTAACATTTGTTAACCGGTATGGTCCGACTGGACGCAAGTCCATTTTCAGTGGAGGCCCGGAGAGAAAAGCTCCACAGTAAGTAAAACTTTACACAATACGTTAAAATACAGTATACAGAGAATTTTCAAACAATATGTTAAAATACAGTATACAGCAGAAGACATCAGACCTATATATACACAGGAAAAATAGTTACACATGGTTAATAACAGAATAAGTATACAAATTCAATCAGCATTAGGAGAAGACCTAGACTGTAATATATATTACAGTAGGTATATTAAGAAGTGAGGTATAAAAGTGGAATAATTTGAGGACTTATGTAATACATGGGCATAGCCACTTACTCTTTAAGTGTGTTCTAAGTGAGTTGTTAAAGTGAGAAGAGGTAGGGGCAGAAATATGGGCAGGAGGGAGATTATTCCAGGTTCTAGTTATGGAGTGGGAGCACAGTGCTTTTCCTGCAGTATTCTTAGCCCTAGAGATACAGAGGAGGGGTTTCTCCGAAGATCGTAGAGGATGATTTGTATTCTAGTGGGGGAAAAGTTGGCTTAGTGCAGGTTTTTTTCTGGATGTGTTACCAAATTGTAGGCAATGACTAATTGGTGATAGGTTAGTAGCTGGGGAAGTTCCAGCCATTGCAGTTCCCTTATAGCCTGGCAATGGTGGGTTCTAAAGGTGGAGTTGTTTGCAAACTTGGCGATTTTATTATAACATGATTTGAGTTTTATAAGCTGCATAAGAATTGGAGCAGCATACATTAGGGTAGACAAGAGGTGAGTTTGGGCTAGGGTAATCCCTGCTTGTTTCGAGAGGGGATTTCCTGTGCATATAGTGTTCCCATTTTTTTATGAACTTTTTTGATAGTTTGTGAAATGTGGACGTCGAAGTGTAGATTTTTATCAATTTCAACGCCTAGGAGTTTGGTATGGTCAGAGGGAGAGATAATAGTGCCCTTTTTGGAAGAGATAGTGAAGGATAGAGGGGTGGAAATGGTTTTGTTGGGGGTGAAAAGTAGTAATTTGGTTTTATTAGGGTTTAGGATAAGTTGGATCTAAATGATCCAACTTTCCACAGAGCTAAAGGATTCCTGGGTGAGTTGTTGTAGGGTGGGAAGTGATGAAGCTGAACAGATAAGAGTTGAATCATCAGCGTATTGTATAAGTGAAGCATGCTGTGTGGTGGTATGGTAAATATGGAGAAAAGAAGTGGGCCTAATATGGAGCCTTGTGGTACACCTATGGTAGTTGGGTGTAAGGGGGATAGTACACTTTGCCATTGGACAGATTGTTGCCTATTTGACAGATAGCTTTTAAACCAGGCTATAGTGGAAGGGGCAAAGGATAGGGATGTCAGGGTGTCTAGTAGTAAGGAATGTGAAACCATGTCAAATGCTTTGGAGAGGTCTAGAAATATTGCAGATACAAAGTTATTATTTCTATGTTGGTTGATCAGATTGGTGAAACAGAGCATAGCGGTGGTTATGCTATGGTGTTATCAGAAGCCATGCTGTGTGGGGGAGAGGAGATGGTGTGAGTTTAGGAATTGTGTTACCTGAGAAAGTATACATTTCTCTAGTATTTTAGATAAGTGGGATAGAATGGCAATGGGGTGATAATATGAGTATTCATAAGAGTTTCCGCCTTTATGTAGTGGAATAATGTATGATACATTCCATAGCTGTGGGACATATGCTTCTTGTATGGATAAGAATAGAAATAGGGTAGGATAAGGATTCAGCAGCTATTTTTAGGAAGTTGGCTGGTAGATTGTCAGCAACCATAGTGGTAGGTTTCAGTTTTAGGTGGTGTTTTTTAATTGTTGATGTGGGAACGGGTGACAGCGTAAAGCGTGGTATGTTGTCAGGACATTTGGTTGGGTTATATGTAGGGCTGTTTTTGGATAGTTGGGAAGATAGTGTTAAGATGGATTCTGTGAAGTGGTGACTGAATTGGGAGGCAATGTCCTTGTTGTCATTCGTGGAGGTAGGAGTGGGAGTGATAGTTTTGCCTGGTTTTAGGAGAGAGTTAATGGCATACCAAAACTTTTGGGGATCTTTCGAATGTTTGTTTTGGATACTGAGGAAGTAATTTTGTCGATCGAGTTTAGTTTGTCTCTTGGCCTGATTTTTAAGTTGTAGGTAACTTTGTTTGGCTAGGCTAGTATTGTATTTCTTTCAAATTTTCCAAGCCTTATCCTTGACTTTAAAAGGGCTCTAGTTTCCCTAGTTAGCCATGGTGCATAGTTTGCCTTGGCTCTTATTTTCCTAATTGGTGCGAGTCTATCAAGGATGTTGATGAGAATATTGTTGAAGTAGTCAACGGCTTGGTATAGATTTCGGGTTAGTAGTGGTTCTCAGTTACTATGTTTTAGAATACTGTTTATTTCTTGTATATTTAGTTTACGATCATCTCTGACTTGTCTAAAAATAATGGGTTTGGCTATGTTGGTATGTTTCCACAGGAGGAAAGTGGGGAGATGATCACTAAGACCATCAGGAAGGCATCCTGCCTGACAGTTTTGTTTGGGGCAGTTAACTAGTGTCCAATCTAGAATAAACTGTGGGTTTTTTTGCCAATTCTAGTGGGTTCTTGGATAAGTTGGGTAAACTGTAAAGATTAATATGGTTAGTTAATATGGTTAGTGGGGTTGTCAGAGGTACAGTGTTCAGGTCACCTAGTAAGATGGTTTCTTGGGGGAGATTATCTGTGGCCCATTGTAACATTTCTTCAGTGATGGGAAAGTTATTACCTGGGGGAATATAACATCAGAGAATGATGATAGTTTTTGTGTCATTTATGCTTAGGGTTGAACCTAAGGTTTTGGCATTTTGAAATTTAGGTATGGGGGTTTGTAAAGGTTTGATGTTGACTGTATTTTTTTAGAAGATAGCAACTCTACCTCCCTTTTTGCCCACTCTATCCAGTCTTAGGATATAATATCCTGGTGGGAGAATTTCTTCATTTTGGGTACTAGGTTTTAGCCGCGTCTCGGTAATGGTTAGTATGTCAGGGGAGTATTGAGCTATAAATGAGTGTAGGTCAGAAAGTTTGTTAGAGACACTTCTGATGTTGACATTCAGAATCAATAGGTCAGGGATTTGCCTAGCATAGAGCAGAGAGTTTTGTGGTCCAGGGTTTGGGTGTATGTCTCCAGATATAAGTAGATTTTTAGTGATAAACAGTATGTGTTTAATTGTGTGCACTATGTCTATATTGGATCTAAATGATGTTGTTCTAGTGTAAGATGGTGTTATGTGAGACTTATGATAGGATTAAGCTGTCTTTAAATAATGTAGAAGAGATGAAAGAAAATGTGTGAGTGTATATTTGTTTGAGAAAGTGTTATGTGGAATGATGTTTTCTCTAGTGATGTGTTTGTATATAATGATGTGATGTTTGTTAGGTATGTGAGAGTTAGGAAGAGAAATCATAGGATTAATGGTATTTTATGAGGGAGTAGTGGATAGAAATTTCTTCTGAAAATATAGCAAGGGAGTGGGATAAAATTAAAGTGGAGTTTAAAAATAGAGTGGAAATAAAACAAAGAGTACCATGGTTAAGATGTAACAAGAATTATTTAGCGGGCCTGACAAATTTTAAAGTATTGCAGAGTAGGGGGAATCTCACAGAACAAGAAGATTATCAACTGCAGAATTCTAAGCAGAAAATAAGGGATTACCTCCATAATATGCACGAGTTTAGAAAGATTGCTAAGCAACTGTTTTTTGATAATAACAGTAGAGCACAAAAACTTTCAGCTCAACAACTCAGGCAACAGAAAGTAGAATGGGCTGTCGCCAAGTTTAGGGAGCTTAAGGAAGGTAACATGAGATCCTGTAGAGGTATTAGAAATATTTTGGAAATTCTATGAAAGTCTGTATAAAGCAGAGAAATATGGAAATCAAGAAAAGACACAAATGGAAATGTTTATGGAAGTATTAAATATGCCAAGTTTAGAAACAGATGAGGCTCAATTACTAATGGTCAGTATAGGAGGAGATGAGATAAAAATTGTGATGTATAACCAATCGACAGGCAAGTCCCCAGGAACGGATGGTATTCCTGTGGAAGTTTGGAAGCTAGGAGTGAAAAAAACTGATAAAGATCTGGAAGGTTTTGTATAACATTATATTAAGAGGATAAGAAGTACCAACATCCAGTTTCATACAGGCCCATTTCAATACTAAACCATGATTATAAGTGTTCATGTTGGCAAGCAGAAACATCTAATTCAAAGTGGAAAGTGATGATGAAATGGGTTGAAGCTCAAGAAACAAGGAGAGACTGGGATTTTGGATGCAGACCTTTTAGGAGACTAACAATCATCATGCAGAATATTACATTCATAAAGTAGCAAAAAGTATTCTAAGAACTAAGCCAACATGGGAATGGAGAAAGGAGATTCCGCCAATAGGGATGACTGCAATTAGGGTACAGACAATAGGCAAAAGGGTGCTGGAATTTATTGGAGAAAACTGTCAAAGAAACCAAGGTATTGGGAGCAAATAACTGGAGAGGGAAAGGTAATAGTATGGGAAGATACCAATAATTTATTTGAACTGCAAATTAGAGATTGCCATCCCTATCCCTATCATCCAAAACAAAAGAGCAGCACTGGTAGAGTTTTTAGTAGAAACTAGAACAGAAAAACAAGTTATGTACTCACCATAACAATCCATCTGTAGTGTCCTTTTTCATTCTTCCTTAACAAATGGGTTCATATCCAATCTTTGTAGCTGACTCATCCAGTTTCTAAAGATTCTAGGATCTGAATCTTGAGCTCCTCCCTTATCTACAATGCCCCTGACCTCCACAATACCTCAAATCAAGTTTGCTGCTGTGATATACATTATACTCATACAATAAAATAACAATGACAAGAAGGAAAGTGATAGCTGAAACATCAAGAGCTCAAACAGGAATTATGGTTCCCAACAAGACTTCAGTTAGGGCTCTCCCAAGGAGAAGGAAAGGGGAAGGAGGGAGTTGAGGAAGAATGAAAATGGACAACCCAGATGGAATGTTATGGTAAGTACATAATTTCTTTATCTGAGGTTATTTTCATTCATTCCTCAATGAATGGGACAGAGTCCTCAGCTACAGTAACCTTGGGCGGCCCTAGTGGAAGGATGTTCTGGAGCACCGCAGAACCAAAGGCAGCTCTATTCCTGGAAATAATTCCAATTTCTAATGTGCAATAAAGATATGAGTATTAGACCAAGTGGCAGCAGGACAAATATCATCAATAGAGGCTCTAGCTCAAAATGATGCCGACGTAGACATTGACTGGAATGAATGTGTTTTGGGTTGTTTTGGTAAGGGCATACCTCTCAAGAAATCAACATAGCAAATACTATCTGATTCATTTTACCAGTGTATTTTTTGAAACTTGTCTTCCCAATCTTTTAGTAATGAAGGAGACAAATAACTGGTCAGTTTTTCTAAATTCCTTGCTCCTGTGAAGGTAAAAACACAGTTACCTATGTACATCAAGAAGATGAAGGGTGTATTCACATTTGTTTTCAAAACTGAGGAAGAAAACTGGTAAATTGGTGACCTGATTGATACTGGTTTCAGAGGCAATTTTTGATAGGAAAGAAATATTTGTAACCCTGTCCTTGTGAAATACCAAATATGGTGTTTGGAAGACAATGCTTGTAATTCAGATACTTGTCTTACAGAACTTATAGCTACCAGAAACACAGTTTTCCAAGAAAGAAACTTGAGATCCACTTTAGCTAATGGTTCAAAGGGGGAGAGTACTAAGGTTTGTAAAACCATAGGAAGCCTAAGTAAGAAGGTACCTTTAAGAAAGGCTTTACATATTTTGCTGATACTAATGGAGAAGCAATATCACAGATGTGATAGTTAAAGATGGCTGCTAAAATTCACATCTTTATGTGAAGTTGTTCTATCTCGCCGTTTTGTTCTTACACGTGGGTAGCGTCCCAAGCACCCTAATCCTGGGTGGCTCATGGGAGAACATTCCTGATTACAGTGGAACCAAACGTAGCCCTGTCCCTGGAGGTCCTATCCACTTTGTAATGAGTAATAAACGTGTGAGGTTTTGACCAAGTGTCAGCTGCACAGATGGTATCTAAAGGCAAGCGAGCTGCATGAGCCAATGACGTAGAAACAGCTCGTGTAGAATGGGCTTTGATGTTAGTTTCTAATGGTTGATTAGTGGAAGCATAAATTAATCTGATGCAGTCAGAGAGACACTTGGACAGTGTGGTTTTTGACACTGTGAAACCTTTCTTATTTGCATAAGAAACGTAGAGTTGATCCGCTTGTCTGAAATCCTTCGTTCTATCTAGATAGAACCTCAGTTGTCTATGTACATCAAGCTTGTGTAACATATATTCCAGTTTGGTGGTATGGTGTTTGAAGAAGGTTGGGAGCTCAATGGACTGATTTAAGTTATTTTCTGAAGAGATCTTGGGAAGAAAGGTAGGATTAGTCCTGAGGGATACCCTATCAGGGTGAAAAATCAAGTATGGGGGTTTGGAGGACAAGGCTTGAAGTTCGGAGACCCTACGTGCAGATGTAATGGCTACCAGGAATAAAGTTTTCCAAGATAAAAACTTTAAATGGCAAGATGAAGCAGGTTCAAAGGGCACGAGCATCAGTTGGGATAATACCAGATTCAAATTCCAGGGGTAGACAAGATGCCTAATAGGTGGCCTGAGATGGTGGGTTCCTTTTAAGAATGCCTTACATAGTCTATGCGACATGATGTTGGAGCCGTTAAAGCCTACATGGAAGTTTGAGATAGCAGCCAATTGAACTCTAATGGTGGCAGCTGCTGCGCCATCATGGAACAAGGAAGACAAGAACTCTAAGATGGTATGGACAGGTGCTACATAAGGGTCAGTGTCATGTTGAGAAGCCCAGTGAACAAATTGTTTCCATTTGCTATTATATAGTTTCCTGGTGGATAGTTTATGAGAAGAAACTATAATGTGTTGGACCGCAGCAGATAAATCTTGTGACCTGGCTAATGTGGGAATCGGAGCAGCCAAGCTGTCAGTTTTAGGGAAGTGAGGGTGGGACGGAGAACTCCCAATGAATGAGTCAGAAGATCCGGCACTGGGTCCAGGATCCATGGTTCTTCCAGTTGATACTTCCACAGGAAGGGAAACCAAATTTGTCAAGGCCAAGACAGGGCTATCAAGATCACAGTCCTTCCCAGAGTTTTGGCTTTCTGCATGAATTTGGGAATTAGAGGTATTGGCGGAAAAGCATAGAGGAGGCCCGGGGGCCAATCGTGTACGAGCGAGTCTCTGGGTTCGTTCCCCGGTGGGGGATAAAGGGCAAAGTAGCTGCTGCATTTGGCATTAATCGGAGATGCAAACAGGTCGCAGCAAGGCTGGCCCCATCTGCGGAAAATGCTTTCTGCCACCTGTTGTTTGAGAGACCACTCGTGGGGCAACAGCATGGCTCTGCTTAGCTTGTCCGCTATCACGTTGTATGACTCTGGGATGTGCGTTGCTATCAGAAAGTGTCTGGTGGATACAGTCCATTGCCAAATCCTTAGGGCCTCCCGGCATAAAGGGTACGATCTGGTTCCCCCTTGTTTGTTGATGTACCAGACAACCGACATGTTGTCCTTCTGGATAGCAATTGTGCCTGGAGGAAGAGAGTCGTGAAAGTCTTGCAACGCTAGGAACACCGCTCTCAGCTCTAGGACATTTACATGCAAGTGTGTTTCCATGACTGACCAAGTGCCTTGGACCGTCTTTCCCAGAAATAGCCCCCCCCACCCTGACAGGGAAACATCCATGGTCACTGTGGCTGTGGGTTGGGGAAGAATGAAGGGACGTCCGATTATCACTTGGCCGCTGTTCAACCACCAGCTGAGATCCTTCTTGCAAAGACTGGTTAACCAGATCTCATGAGACATGGGCAGTTGTTGGTAAGACCATTGCGCGAAGAGTAACCACTAGAGTATTCGCATGTGCATGTGGCCTAACGGAACTGCTATCAATGTGGCTGTCATAGTTCCTAAGAGCTGTAGTATCTGGGATGCTGGAGCTTTGTTGCGGGCTAAGAGACTGGATAATTGATTTTTTAGAGTTACGATTCTTGATTGGGGCAACCTGATGCTTGCGTTGACAGTGTCCAGTTCTGCTCCTATAAATGTAATATGCTGCGAGGGCGATAACACAGATTTTTCAAAGTTTAGGGTTATGCCCAACTGGGAACAAAGGTCTATGGTGTAGTCTCTTGTTTGGATTAGTTGATGCCTGGAGGTGGCGGTGAGGAGCCAGTCGTCCAGATATGGAAACACTCAGAATCCCAACCGTCTCAGGTGAGCCGTGACCACTGCCATACATTTGGTGAACACCCTGGGGGCTGTGGTGAGGCCAAAGGGCAGGGCTCTGAATTGGTAATGACTGGCTCCCAGCCGGAAATGCAAGTGATCTCTGGATGATCTGTCCATTTTGATGTGGTAGTAAGCATCCTTGAGAACTATAGAGCACATCCAATTGCCCGTTGATAAGAACAGGAGAATCGACTGCAGCTTGACCATCCAGAACTTTTCCTTCTTGACGAAGATGTTGAGTTTGCTGAGGTCTAGTATGGGCCTCCAGTCCCCTGTTTTCTTTGGAACTAAAAAGAACCTTGAGTAAGTTCCGGATCCTATTTGGTTTGCCGGGACTGGCTGGATGACTCTTTTGTCTAGCAGGTTTTGGATTTCTATAGCTGCTAGTTTTCTCAGACTGGGTGGAATGTCTGGAATCCTTGTACATATGGGTGGGGGTTTTGTAAAGGGAATGTAATAACCTCTGGCAATGACGCTTTTTACCCAAGAATCCACTGTAATGTTTAGCCAGGTGTTTGGGTATAAAGCCAAGCGACCCCTGACTGCCTCCAGAGTAGGACAGCCAGGCTTCCTTTCAGGAACGCTGATAGGGCTTACCAGAGAAGTGATCCCTGTCGCCCTGGTTTTGCGGACCGCCTCTGCCGTTTGGACGGCGTCTTCCATTTTTGCCTCCTCCTCTGCCTCTAGAGGGGGTATCGGTAGGTGTGTTTTGGAATGCTCCTTGAGGTTTTCGGAACCACATTTTCCCACTTCGCTGCCCTTTGGGGTACGGTCTAGTTGGAGTGGAAAAATGGACTCCTACAGCAGACAGAGTCTTCCCTTCTTGTTCACACCTAGTAAGTGTCTCCTTAACTTTGGGTCCGAACAAGGTGGACCCGTCGAATGGGGTGTTGACAAAGGAAGACTTAAAGGCTTCCGCAAAGGAGCAAAGGCGCATCCAGGACTGTCTCCGAAGAGCTATCGCTGAGCCTGCCGCCCTACTCGATCCATCGGCAGCATACGAAATGAGTTGCATGGATGAGTTTACTATTGAATTAAGGGTGTTGAGTTGTGCAGTCACCTTTTCAGAGACTGCATCAGCTGTGTTACCCTGGAGAGTATCTCCCAGCTCCTTTAGGAGATCTCGTTGAAGGTGGGTAAAATGTGTCAGGTAGTTGAGCGACCTCATGGAAAATGCCGCAGAACTAAATATGCATTTCCCATATCTGTCCATCATCCAAGAATCCCTATTAGGAGGATGGCCAGCAGAAGAGGTTTCCGACATCACTTTCTTGGTGGCCGCCGCCACCACTATGGCATCAACTGGGACTCCCTTTGTAAGAAAGGCCTTGTCAGTGGGGGAAGTAATAAATTTGTTGGGCCTCCAAGGGACCGGTTCCACTGAGTCAGGGGACTCCCACGCCCTACGAGCAACCAGCTCCATCAGTTCATCGAAGGGCGGAGTAACCCAGGAGGTAGATGGTTGAGATCCAAAGGCCTTCAGGAGAACCAACTAGTCCTCAGAAGGGGCAAGGGACTGCCAATCACCCCTCTGCCTTAAGATTTACAATATGTCTGCGAATGAGACATCCTCTGAGGGGGATCGTGGGGACCCTTCTGATTCCTCCAAGTCGGTATCCGATGTCAGGAATTCCTGTGGGGAATCCAAGTGCCTCCTCTTGCACAATCTCTTCCTAGTTACTTCGTCGGTGGGGGCATCCGGTGAAGTCCCTAGAGGGGAGGAGCCACTCAATGGGGATACCTGAGGCCCTGGATTTCGATGCTTTGTGGGGATCTGCGGGGAAGAGGTAGAACGAGGCCCTTTAGGGGGAGGGGAGGACAGATCCGAGGAGATAGTGGTCATGGCAGCCATGACCTTCCTCATGGCATCAAAGGCACCAGAATCCCGGTCCGAGAAGTCAGTTGGCTCCAAAGAGACCGGCTGCTCCTCCTGGACCAAGACCCTCTGCTCCAATCCAGAGGATGGAGCCGAGGCCACCTGCGCCGAAGCCCCAAGTGGAAGAGTCGGCACCGAAGTATCGGTTCGACTCTCCACCCCGGAGCCAGCGAGGGACTGTCGGCCCCGAGATTCCCCGGTTGGGACCGAGGAGATCAAGGTCGATGGAGCCGAGGGAGGTGGATCAAACCTCAGCTCCAAGGGTTCTACCAATATTGGTTCCGTCTGCCCTGGCTCCGAACACTCGATTGGCTTCGGAGGAGGAAGTGGAGAAGCCATGGAAGGGATTTCAGGCTTCGAAGCTGAATGGTTCGAAGCGGATAGCATTTTGGCTAGGGCCGGGTTCTCTAAGAGCCTCTTAACCACTTGGTCCAGATCCACATTGGAAAGCCTCGATGAATGTGTCGAGGGATGGGTCGAAAGGGCCGAAGATGGAACCGATTGAAGGATTGGAGACTGAGGAGCCTCCAATATCGGTTCCACAACTGGGCCCCGAGGTAAGGACTCGACACACGGTTCCAAGGACTGTGGAGCCGATGCACGGACCATACCTGAGGAACACAGAGCCGAAGACCTGGGCTCCGAGGATCCTTTGGAAGACTTCGACCCCTTCGAAGCCTTGGAAGAGGTAGCCTTATCTAAAGTAGCCTGAAAATCAGGCTTCAGGAGTCCTCTATCTACCAGTTTCCTTCACCTTTCCAGGAGAACCCTGGTGCTAAAGGAATGGCAGATAGAGCACACCTCTTGTAGGTGTACAGAGCCCAAACAGTACACGCAGGTGGAGTGGATGTCTGTAACAGACATTTTTTGACCGCACTCACACCTTTTAAATCCTGATTTCTGCTTTTCTGACATCTTTTAACTCTAAGCCTAAGTAACATAACAAGTTCTATATGCAAATATGTATATATCTAAACACAGTACTAAACCACACTGGATATATTTATAAAGTCTAAGTATCTAATAAACTATTTGCTAAACTGTTTACTAAACTAGCACACACTATATATATATATATATATATATATATATATATATATATATATATGTACATATATATATATATATATATAAGAAACGGAACACACACACACACACACACACACACACACACACACACACACACACACACACAGCAGCTGACAGAGCCCTGTCATGCCCAAAAAGGAAGGCCTAAGCCCTGAAAAAGAACTATTTAAAAGTCCTAGTAATTAAGCAAGACTAAAATCCTAACACTATACTATTATCACACAAGTATATATATATTCTCAAAAAATTAGAGAGAAACACTAATAATAATAGAAAAAATTTTAAGTCACTGGCCCGAGCTAACTCCGACGAGCTGTTGATTCATTGCAGTGGCAAACTAGATCTGGGGATGTACAGTAGAGCATCATGGGATATACACTAGTTCTCGAGCTTCTCTGAGAGTCTGAGCTTGAAAAGCAGCCGATTCGGAGCCGAGGGATCGGCCCAGACCCACCTGCAAGAACAAAATGGCGAGATAGAACAACTTCACATCTGGACTTTAATAGTAGAAAACTTCACTCTGCTCTGGAAAATCAAGGCAAGGAAATCTAAAACAGCTGGAAGCAGAGCAGTACAGTGATCTAATTCTCTCCGATGTGCCCAAAGAGAGAACCTTTGCCATTTTCTTTTGTAAACTTTCCTCTCTGAAGGTTTATGAGAAGATACTAGGATTTTTTAGACTGGGGAGGAAAGCCTGGAATGTCTAGCCATCACTGGAACTGGAGAAACCATGTGGTCAACTTGACGCCTGCAATATCTGGGTGAATTTGTCCTGATGGGTGAGATAGAAGGTTTGGACTGGGATCCAGCATCCAAGGAGACATACTAAATGAAACCAAAGAAAGGGAAAGCATACCTGTCGAGGCCAGAAGGGAGCAATGAGGATTATTCTGCTCTTCAACCAAAGTGCTTTCTGAAAAAATGTGGGGATGAGAGGCAGTGGAGGATAAGCATAAAGATGACTGGAAGGCCAAGCATGGACTACAGCATCTCTCGGTGATTGCCCCTGAGGTGGGATAAAGGCAAAAAATCTGCTGCATTTGTTGTTGAGGGTAGATGTAAAAAGGCTGCAGCAAGATTGACTTCATGTGTGGAAGATCATGTTCATCACTTATTGGTTGAGACCACTCGTGAGGCAAGAGGATTGTCCTGCTGTGTTTGACTGTTAGAATGTTGGATTTCCCTGATATGTGCATCGCTACTAGAAAGTGGTTGGATGAGCTCGTCCATTGACACACTCTCAATGTTTCTCGACACAGGGGCTAAGATTTGTATCCCTCATGTTTGCTGATGTACCAGACTACTGACATGTTGTCCATTTGTACTGCAATAGTCACTAGACGGAGAAAAAAAGGTGTGCAATGCTAGAAGCACTGCTCTCACTCATCTCTAGGACACTGATATGCAGTTTGGTCTCTTGTAGTGATCACATGCCTTGAAATGTCTCGTGGTCAATGTGGCACTGGGGGGAGGAAGGATAAATGCATGACCTTGATCGATCACCTCAGAATGGACCCACCAAAGAACAGAATTTCTGCACACTTTTATCAGGTGATTCAAGGGATAACGATGAAAGGACCATTGCACCACTAGAGTCCATTGGAGAATTCTCCTGTATAAGTGGGCAGTGGGAATCAGAGTTATAGTAGCAGCCATTGACTCTAATGCCTTGAGAGCCAGTCTTGCCAGGGGTGCTGGAATGGAAAGAATCCGTTTGACATGTGTTTTCAATGTAAGAATTCTGTTCTGAGGCAGAAAGGCTAGACAAGTGACTGTGTCTAAGTGAACCACTATAAAATCTATAATTTGAACTGGTTGACGATGAGGTTTGTGCATGTTGATCGTGATTCCCAGCGAGAATGCCAAGTGAAGCAAATAATCTCTGGCTTTTACTAGTAGATGCCTGGTTGGTGCAGTAAGGAGCCAGTTGTCTATGTAGGGAAACACTCTGAATCCAAGCAGTCTCAGGTGAGCTGCTGCCATTGCCATACATTTCATGGACACCCTGGGGGCTGTGGTGAGACCAAAGGGCAGGGGTCTGAACTGATAATGACTGGCTCCCAGCCGGAAATGTAGATACCTTTAAGAGCACCTGTTCATTTTGATGTGATAGTTCACATCTTGAAGATTGATTGCGCACATCCAGTCATCCTTCTGAAGAGGGGACAGAATGGACTGAACTGTGACCATCTGGAATTTGGAATTTTTAACAAAATGGTTCAAATAGCTTAGATCCAAAATTGGTCTCTGGTCCCCTGTCTTTTCTGGCACTAAAACGAACCTTGAGTAAATTCTAGATCCTGTTTGGCTTAGTGGGACCTCCTAGATGACTCTTTTGTCTTGCAACTTTACAATTTCTTGAACTGCTAGTTCCCTCTGATTGGGTGGAACATCTGGAAGATTTTTCCTTGGTTTTACTGGAATTTGTAAAAAGGGAATGAACTATCCTCTGGATATGATCCTTTGCACCCATAGGTCATTTGTGATGGCTAACCAGGCATCTTGGTGAAAGGATAAGTGCCCTCCCCGACTGCTTCCAGAGATGGACAGCTGGGCAACCTTTTAGGAACACAGGAAGGATCTGTTCAAGAAAGAATCTCCAGATCCTTGGTTCTGTGGACCCCCTCTGCCATGTGAGTGACATCTACCATTGTAACTATCTCCACCTCTGCTTCTAGAGAAAATTCTCCGTGCGACTTCTGGAAAGGACCTTGAAACTTCTTGAAGCACATTTCCTTACCACCATGTTGGTTTCTGGAAAAGGGTCTCTGCAGGAGAGAAAAGGAAATTCCAAATGCAGACAAGGTCTTTCCATCCTGTTCACTACGGGATAGAGTTTCTTTCATTGTTAGCCCAAACAAGGATGATCTATCAAAGGAAGCATTTATGGATGACACCTTGAAGGGTTCTGCAAACTCACACAACCACATCCAGATATGTCTGTTTATGGCTATGCCTAAACCAGCAACCTTTGAGGCACCTTCTGCGGCATGTGAGATCAACCTCATGGATGCATTTGTAACTGATTGCAGGGTGGCCACTAGAGAGGAAAAGGACTTCTGTTCCTCTGCAGACATGGACCCTGGGGCAGAATTAGAGAGTTCCTTTATTACATCCCTCTGTAATCTGGTGAAATGTGGCAAGTAGTTCAGCGATCGCAGGGGAAATGACTGTCTGTTAGTGGGATGGACAGTGGAGCTCTGTTCAGCAAGCTCCTTTTTTGGTCCCTGCCACAATAATCAGGGCATCTACAGGAATCCATTTTGTCTATCGTCTGGGGGACATAATATTTTATCAGAGCATTTTGTAATAGGTTCCACAGAGTCTGGTTCCTTCCATGCCCCACGGGAAATAATATCTGCAAGCTCATCTGTGGGGAAATGGGCCAAACCCGAAGGCTTCCAAAAACACCAATTCCTCCTGGAAAGGGGTTTGGGAAGACCAACCACCTTTCTAACAAAGGATCTCTAGGATGTCTCCAAATGAGACATCTTCAGGTGGAGATCTAGGGGACCCTTCCTCCTCATCAAAGTCACTGTCTTCTGTGAGGGATTCCTGTGGGAAATCCAGGTGATTCCTCTTGCATGTCCTCTTCCTAGGAATTTCCTCAGTGGGATGTTCTGGGGAGGTATCAGAAAGGATGTGGAGCTCCCTCGATGGAACTCTTTGGAACCTCTTCTGAGATGGCTGTCCCAGAGGTTTAGAATGTGAAGGTTCAGACACAGAATGCAGAGAAGAGTATGGTACAGATCTGAAAAAGAAAGAGTTGACACTACTTTCAGTCGAGAGAAGACCCTCTCCACCACCTCAAAGGCAGAGGGGCCTGGAGAGGTCAAGAACAATCCCACCAGATCTGAGGCTCCTGGAGCAGGCAATCCCTGAGCCCCTCTGATCCCCTGCTCCAAGAGAGGAGTCAGAGCCAAGCTATTAATTGCTAAGGCTTCGAGAGGAAGCGACGGCTCCAAAACTTCAAAGTCAAAGTCAGCCCATTGGATTCAACACTGATGCTTTGGCTCCATGATCCGTCGTGCTCCGATAGTGTCGGAACTGACTGGGTCACGGAAGTAGTCAGAGTCAATGTTGGAATAACCTTCGGATCCGAGGTTTAGACTACTGAGGCTTTTGGATCCAAGGGCTCTGAAATGGGTGGTCATATAGAGAAGGAGTAATTATGGGTAGAAAGCCAGGTTGGCAGCTCACGAACCTGGTGGGAGACGGAACTGGCAAAAATCCCATCTGGATCTGTGTTCTGAGGAATATCCTCATCATTCTATCCAGGTCTGCTTCAGAAAATCTACAGGAAGACCTATCTGAAGCGGATGTGGAGAGTGGCAGTGAGGACGTTTTAGGAGTTTCCTGCAAGAAGGGGAACCTCAGATTTGGAGACACCGGCTCCGGAAAGAAAGTACAGTTTTGTACCTACCATAAATGTAGATGTTCGAGTGCTCATACAGCTGCAGTCATTACAGATGGGTTATCCTGCCGTCAGGTGGGTCCTCGGTCGGCCGAATTCCAAAGTCTAGGTCCAGCGTTGGTTGTTGTCGCTTCTTCCCTGACGTCAGTGCAGCAGGGGTATAAAAGAGGCAGCCGACGCCATCTTCTTCAGTTTTTCTTGCCCCAGATGTCAGGTGCCTCCAGAAGGAAGGCAAAACATAAAGTTATGTAATCATGCAAAATAGAATAATCAAAAAACAGTAGTTGCAAGCAAATACACCGTAAAAGAATACCCCAAATAGGTTGTATGAGAAGGTGTTTGTCATAAGGCCTGTCCTAAGAGGGGACGGAGGGGGGGAAACCTGGACTGCAGCTGTATGAGCACTCGAACATCTACATTTATGGTAGGTACAAAACTGTACTATGTTCATCGTGCATACAGCTGCAGCCATTACAGATGGGAAGAATCCCAAAGCTAAGTAGGGGTGGCAGGCACTAAGTGGAACTAGGAGGAGCAAGGATGCCCTGCAAGACAGCTGTGGCAAATCCCGCTCTAGATTTAGAGTATAGTGGAAGGTGATAGTGTTTGGAGAAAGTGTGCACTGAACTCCCAGTGGCTGCTTCCAAAATGTCCTTGGTAGGAACCCCCCTGAGGAAAGCTGCAGAGGTAGCTGTGGCCCTGGTGGAGTGGGATCTGATGCTTGAAGGCACAGCTTTTCCATGAAAAGAGTAACAAAAGCGTATGCAGTGGGCTATCCATTTTGAGACTGTCTGTTTGGAAATAGCCTTTCCTTGAGCACCTGTAGCATAGGACACAAAGAGTTGCTCGGATTTCCTGAATGGCTTTGTCCTGTCCAAATAATAACGAAGTTGTCTGTGAATGTCCAAGGAATGCAGTAGTCTTTCCCCTTTGTTTTGTGGATTAGGATAAAAGGTAGGTAAGTGAATAGTCTGATTCAAAGCTACACTGGATACTACCTTTGGCATAAAGGTAGGGTTGGTTCGTAAGGACACTCTGTCCTGATGGAAAATGATGAAAGGTTGCACAGCCATGAGGGCCTGTAGCTCCGAAACCCTGCATGCTGAGGTGATAGCCAGAAGGAAGGTTGTTTTCCATGACAAGTATTGTAGTTCTGTTGAAGCAGCTGGGTCGAAGGGAGGAAGGGTCAGCTTTTCCAATACGAAGTTGAGGTCCCAAGCAGGGACTGGTGGTTTCCTTGGAGGTTTTATATTCTTTGCTCTTCTGAGGAACTGTCTTAAGAGAGGATGTGAGAATAATGGAGGATCTGTGTTGTATTGTGCAGAAATGGCTGAAGCGTGGATTTTGATGGAGGAGAAGGAAAGTCCACTGTTTAACATCTCAGCTAGGTACTGTAAAATTTGAGGTAAATTTATTACCCAAGGATTCTGGCCCTTTTCTTGATTCCAGGCACAAAATTGTTTCCATTTGGCGGAGTAGGCTTTTCTAGTAGAAGGTCTTCTGGTCTCCAAGATGACATCCTGCACCTCCTTGGAGAGGAGGGTCTGTTGGGAAATCATGGGATTCTCCATGCAGCTAGATTTAGGGTTTTGAGCTGGCTGTGAAGAATCTTGAAGTTGTGCTGGGACAACAGAAGAGGGACTAGAGGTAGGATCCATGGTGGGGAATGTGTCAGGCTCTTCAGGAGCGGATACCAGTGTTGTCTTGGTGAATCTGGAGCAATGAGAATCATTTTCGGCCTCTCTGCTCTGGCTTTTAATAGAACTTTGGGCAGCAGAGGAAGAGGCGTAAAGGCATAGACTGTCAACGTTGTCCAATTGAAAGAAAGTGCGTCCACTTTCCAGGCTTGTGGATGGTAGGTCCTTGAACAAAATTTTTTCAATTGGTAATTTCTGTGTGTAGCAAAGAGATCTATGTCTGGCTGTCCCCATGCCTGAGTTATCTTTGTGAAAACTTGAGGATGCAACTTCCATTCATGTGGATCTGTCATATTTCTGCTTAGGCTGTCTGCCAGTGTGTTTTCCTTCCCTGGCAGGAATTGTGCCTGTAGTTGAATTTGCAATTCCAGTGCTGTGTTCCATAGGGTCATGGCTTGCCTGCACAGGGGGTATGAATGAGTTCCTCCCTGTTTGTTTATGTACCACATCACTGTGGTGTTGTCTGTCCTTATCAATAGCTGGCCTGGATGCAGTAGGTCTTTGAAGGCCATAATAGCATTTTGCACGGCTAGCATTTCCTTTTGGTTGATGTGTAGGTGCTTCTCTGTTTGGGACCATTTTCCCTGAATGCACTGATCTGTCATGTGTGCTCCCCAGGCGTAGTCTGAGGCGTCTGTTGTGATGATTTGAGTTGCTTGAGGTACGCAGAAAGGGAGACCTATGTTTCTTTGGCATGCTTGTGCCCACCACAGAAATTCCTTTTGAAGGCATGGAATGAGTGGTATAATTGTTTCCAAGCTGTGGCTGTGTTGAGACCATAAGTTTTTTAGGTACCATTGAAGTTTCCTCATATGCAGCTTTGCACATGGGATTAGTAGGATGCAAGATGCCATGAATCCCAGAGCCTGCAGGACTTTCCTTGCAGTCAGCCTGGTGAAGGTTGCCATTTTGCTGAAGTATTGAGACAGTTGCCCTTGTTTGTCTGGCGTGAGGTAGGCCATCTGGGTGGTTGTATTCAAGCTGGCACCCAGGAAAATTATTTGTTGAGAGGGTATTAGTTTTGATTTCTTTTTGTTGACTGTGTATCCCAGAAAGTTCAACAGTTTTATTACAAACGCCAGGTGTTTCAGAAGTATGTCCTTGCTGTCCGCTTGGATCAGGCAGTCGTCCAGATATGGGTATATTTGTATTCCTTGAAGTCTGCAAAAGGCGATTACTGATGCCAGGCATTTCGTAAACACTCTGGGCGCAGTAGATAAGCCAAAGGGCAATGCAGAGAATTGATAATGGGTTGAACCTGCAAGAAATCTGAGGTATCTTCTGCAATCTTGTCTGATAGGGACATGCAGGTATGCTTCCTTGAGGTCCAATGTTACCAGCCAAGACTCCTTGCCCAACATGGGAAGAAGCTGCTGTAATGTGAGCATCTTGAATTTTGGTACCTGTAAATATGTGTTTAGGATGGATAGGTCTAAGATAGGTCTCCAATCTTTGTATTTTCTTGGTACCAGGAATAGTCTGGAATAAAACCCTTGACCTTGTTCTTTTGCAGGTACCTCTTGAATTGCTTTCATGTCCATGAGAGCTGAAATTTGTTTTTGTGCCTCTGCCCTTTGATTTTGTGGCAGGTTTGGCATGCCTCTCATTTTTGGAAGGGTGTGAAAGTGGAACCTGTAGCCTCTGTCTATAATGTCCAGAATCCATTTGTCTTTTGTAACAATATGCCAATTTTTTGAGAATAATGCCAGTTTTCTGCCCAAAGGTGCTGCCATTAAAGCTTTGCTTGGCAGGTAAAGGGGGAAGTCATTGTGTCTGCTTTCTGAATGACTGTGATCTATCTTCTCCACCTCTTGGGGTTGGTGCTTGCCACTGTCTGGCTCTGAAAGATCCTTGAGGTTGCCCTCTACCCCTTGGGCGTCTGTATCTGCCCCTTCGAGGTCTGTCCGTGGCTGGAAAGGACCAATTTTTTGAAGGCCAGTTTCTGCTGAAACGTGGAGGTTGTACCTGCAGGAAATCTTTCACTGTTTGCATTGATTTCGCTTTTCCTCCATTTTCTTTAGTACCTCCTCAGCTTTAACACCAAATAATACATCTTTTTGAAGAGGTGCATCTAATAATTTAGCTTTGACATGATCTGGTAAGGCTTGCTCTTTGAGCCAAGCATGTCTACGTATAACAGGCCCCGTAACAGCAGCTCTACATGAGACCTCTAAAGCATCAAAACCACACTGCAAGGTATGCTTACCCACTTGCTCTGCACCATGCAACAAATCCTGCAACTCTTTTAAATCTGGTTGTTCTGGTTATGTCATTTTGCTTTTCAATTGAGATAACAAAAACTGTTGATACTTTAACATATGGAACTGACAGTTTAATGCCCTCATGGTTAAAGTGGCCGAGGTATACACCTTTTTCTCCCACCTTCCTAAAGCTCTGGAATCTCTCTCTGAAGGTAGTGGGTTTTTAGCAGTAGAGGCCTTAATTCCCTTGGGACCCTGTGAAATAGTTTCTGGGTCAGCAGTATGGCTTTTGTATAGGAACTGGTGTGAATCAGGAACCCAGTAATACCTGTCTGGTTTAACAGGAGCTGGAGGTAAAGAATCTGGATTAAGGCTGGCTTCTGTGTACACATCATCCAATATATCTAAAACAGGAGGGATAGCCAGGGACCTATGCTGGGGGAGCAAGAGAAAATCCCTGAGCCTTTTCTTGGAATCTGAGTAATCTTGGCCTTCCCAGTGAAAGTGTTCCCTCAATGTATGCAGGGTTTCCCCAAAAGAGTAGCCCTCGGGGGGGAGACCGAGGGAATAGACTCCTCTGCATCAGAGTTTTCAAAGGAGAATAGGCATAGTCCTGGTCCTCAGAATGTTCAGAGGTAATAAGAGGCTTGATCTGAGGAAGGGTAGTCTTCCTCTAATCTGGGCCTTTTGTCCGAGGGGGGTTGAGAACCCCTGATAAGAGTAATCAAATCCTCAGCCATTTTGAGCATCTGTTTTTTAGGCATGGGGCCTTGAGAGGGGGTTTGAGGTCCCTGTTTTTTGGTTTTCATGGCTGCTTTAGAGTTTGTGAAAGCTTTAATAGAGAAGGAGGAAGGCCTGAAGACACCTTGAGAAATGGCAGGCCTGTCTAAACTCTGTTTCCCCGCCAAGAGTGGCATCGGTATCTGTAGTAGGAATGGGGACCGAGGAGCCTGCGACCTCGGGTACTGAAGACATGTAGTGTCATCGGTACTCAGGGGCTGCGTAGGTGCCTCGCTGAGAACCGGAGAACTGGTAGTCGGCCTTAGAGTGGTTTCAGTAGTCGGTGCGGACCTCGTATGTCGGTCCTTATCTTTGCGTCTTTTACTGAAAACTGGAGTCGGAGTATCTGACGACATAATATAATTAAATTTTTTACCAAAATAGTGAAGGGTGAACTCCGCCCGGCGCTTAATAGTGCGCTTGTTGAATCTAGCACAAAAACGGCAGGCCGAGACGTTGTGGTCTGGGCCTAAACAAGGTATACAGAAAGAGTGGAAATCCTTATGCGGTATTTGCTTCCCACATGAAATGCAATTATTAACTTTGCCTGACATCGGTCTGAGGCAAGAAAAGTTTCCCCAACGGAGTACTTAGCTTTTAAGAAGACTTCGGCTGAAATATTTTCGTAAATCTCAGGAGCTGGCCGACCGGCACTTGCGAACTGCTTCTGCTTCGGGCACCGCGCGGCAAGAAAGACTGAAGAAGATGGCGTCAGCTGCCTCTTTTATACCCCTGCCGCACTGACGTCAGGGAAGAAGCAACGACAACCGACGCCGGACCTAGACTTTGGAATTCGGCTGACCGAGGACCCGCCTGATGGCAGAATAACCCATCTGTAATGACTGCAGCTGTATGCACGATGAACATCCTGGGAGCACAAAGTTGGAGAGACCGAACCGTAGATTATGTCAGATCTGAAGGTTTCAGATCTGAAATTTTAGGAACCTTTTTAGAAGGTTCTATAGCAGATATATGTAGAGGAGTCCCAGCAGGAGAGCACTTATGGTACTCTCTGGGCTCCTTTGATTTCTGAGAAGGGGGGGGTGAGCTCCTGAGGAAGAAGCCGAAATGGGAAGGAGACCTTATAGAATGAGCTGTTCCCTCCTATCACTAATAGCTCTCACACTGAAGGCCACACAAATAGCACAAGAAGTATTCAGATGTGCTGGGTGTTAAACACTGAACACACTCCCTGTGGGAATCAGAACTGGGTAACTTATGCTCACAGGAAGTGCACTTCTTAAATCCAGTAAGGTTTATTAGCCATACCGTAAAAAGGACGAAGGTCTACCAAATGAAAAGAATTAAGGAAAGTTTTTTTTTTTGTTTTTAAATCAGCGAGGAAAGAAAGAGTTGGAAGAAAAAAAAAAAACTATCAACAATGGTAGACATAGAAATATACCTGCAGGTATAAAAGGGAAAGGAGAAGGGAGAAGGAAGAAATAACTGACTAGAAATGAAGGTATAATAAAAGAAATTTACTGAAAAATTTGGTACAATGGTTAATTAAGGTAAGGAGGGTATTAGATACTAAAAAGAATATAAAGATTAAAAAATTAGATTTTCACTCTCACACCCCAAAGGAGCTGGAGGAATCACAATCCTAACCATCTTGAAGAGCGTCAAATGATAGCTGAGTTATTGCAGTGGTCAGAGGCATTGTGGGCAAGGGGGGAGCTTGAGATTCAGATCCCAGATTCGAAAGTGGCCGACTTCGATCCAAGGATTAGATCCAAACCAATTCATTGATAACAAACGAAAATGACATCAGGTGCTGCTGTTAAAAAAGGAATAATTAGTACAGCATATAAAATATTGCATGATAAAGTGCAGTACTAGTTGTACAAAATCTTACCATAACAATAGATGTACTTCTCTTCACTGTTGCAGTATTACTAATATGAGGGATTCCCTGCCAATAGCGTCCCGACATTTGGGCAGTATAACAGAGACTTTTACTATCTAAGGTATGCCATACATTGCACATATGCTCCTCACATACGTAGGGCATAAAGTGAAGTCTGAACGTACCATCCTCAGAGCTAAGTGCCCAAGTTAGAACACCAGCCTAAGGAAAAGAATGAGGCAAATAATACATCCAGAAGACACAAAAGTACCAGGGGTTAAGAGAGAAGGACTGAATACTGCAACAGTGAAGAGGACATCTATCGTTATGGTACGATTTTACACAAGTATACTATGTCCTTTATTCTACTGTTGCATTATTCCTAAAATGAAGGAGAGTGTCAAAGCTCAGGAAGAAACGTCGGTGGAGGAAGGACCAGTGGAGCTCTCTTTAAAGCAATGAAGAATAGCCCTAGCAAAACCAGCTCTAACTCTGGAAATTCCATCCAGCTTGTAGTGTTTGGTGAAAGTATGCAATGAAGTCCAGGTAGCTGCCTCAAGAATTGAATTAGTGTCCAAACCCTTGAAAAAAGCACCAGAAGAAGCCACAGCCCTAGTGGAATGAGTCTTAACAGAAGAAGGAAGAGCCTTACCATGAGAAACACAACAAAAAGAGATAGCTTTAGAGATCCAAGAAGAAACTGTCTGCTTGGAAAAAAGAAGTTATGTACTCACCATAAAGTTCCATCTGAGTAGGTAACTTCATTTGTCAGCAGCCTGTGGGTATCGGATCAATCCTGGATCCGAGCCGCCAGCTTTCCAAGCTAGAGATCCGAGCTCCAAGCTCCTCTCCCTTACCCATAATACCCTGCTACCTCCCTCCAGTCCTCAGATCAAGTTTGCCCAATTATCAGACAACATCAAGACAAACAATACCTGAACATCCTAACCTGATGCATACCAGAACTAAAACATTCTATCATTCAAGTAACGAAAAACAGGTTAGGGGGAAGAAGGGGGGGGGGTCGGTTGCTGACAAATGAAGTTACCTACTCAGATGGAACGTTATGGTGAGTAGATAACTTCTTTATCTGAAGTAGTTAACTTCATTTGATCAGCAACCTGTGGGACAGAGTCCCCAGCTACCAAAAAACTTGGGAGGTCCTCAAGGAAGAATATTCTGGAGCACTGCAGAGCCAAAGGCTGCCCTCCCTCTGGATATCAGATCTAGTTTATAATGCAAAATAAAGGTATGAGAAGAAGCCCAAGTAGACGCAGAACAGATGTCATCCAAGGGAACTCTTGACCAAAACGCAGCAGAGGTAGCCACAGAATGGGTAGAGTGAGCATGAACTCCCAAGGGCTCCGGCCGACCAGAAATTTTGTACGTAAGCAAGATGCAGTGGGATATCCATCTAGCTAGAGTCACCTTTGTTACTGGTTTACCCAAGGATGGCTTAGCAAATGAAACGAAGAGCTGCTCTGACTTGCGAGAGGCAGCCGTCCTGTGCAAGTAAAAGCACAATTGTCTATGCACATCTGTCTGTACTCCCCTTTGTTCTGATAGTTAGGGAAGAAAACAGGCAAATTAATGGATTGGTTGATATTAGCCTTGGAAGCCACTTTAGGTAAGAAGGAAGGATTAGTCCTGAGAGATACTCTGTTCTTATGGAAGACCAGATAAGGGGGTTTAGTGCAAAGGGCCTGAAGTTCAGATACCCTTCTAGCTGAGGTAATAGCAATTAAGAAGGCAGTTTTCCAAGACAAGAACTTTAAGTCAACAGAAGCTGCAGGCTCAAAAGGTGGACCATTTAGAGCCTGAAGAACTAAGGTTAGGTCCCAAGGATGAACCGCATTCTTGACAGGAGGTCTTAAAAGAAAGGTGCCCTTTAAGAAAGTCTTACAGATCTTAGTGGAAGCCAAGGTCCCAAGATTGTCCCCGATGTGGAAGTGGGAAATGGCCACCATTTGAACCTTCACAGTAGAAGAACTGGCTTCTTGATGGAAAATGTGAGATAGAGATTCAAGTACTGCTGGAATGGGAGCCGTAAAAGGGTCAAAATCCCTATGTCGGGCCCAGATGGAAAAATGTTTCCATTTACTGTTGTAGACGGTCATCCAGATTCGGGGTTTTCAATCCCGAAGGATGAGAAATCAGATCCGGAATGGGATCCAAGATCCAAGGAGGAGCTATGATGTGAGACCGTAGGTACAGGAACCAGGTTTGACGAGGCCAGAATGGGGCTATGAGGATAAGCTTGCTCCCCACCCGACGAGCTTTATGCAAGAATTTTGTCATTAACGGGAGAGGAGGATAAGCATAAAGAAGACCGGATGGCCAAGCATGAACAAGAGCGTCTCTGGGGCTCTCCCCCGGTGGGGGAATTAGAGCAAAAAACTCGCTGAACTTGGCGTTTGAAGGCGATGCGAAGAGATCGCAGCAAGGTTGACCCCATCTGAGGAAGATCTGTTTCGCTACTAAGGGGTTCAGAGACCACTCGTAAGGCGAGAGAATAGTTCGACTCAGCTTGTCCGCTAAAATGTTGGACCAACCCGGAATGTGCATTGCTAGCAGAAAACGGTTGGTGGATATCACCCACTCCCAAACTGTCATGGCCTCTCGACAAAGAGGGTAAGACCTGGTTCCCCCCTGTTTGTTGATGTACCAGACCACTGACATGTTATCTGTCTGAATTGCAATAGTCCCCAGAGGGAGAAGGGCATGGAGAGCCTGCAACGCTAGAAGCACCGCCCTCATCTCCAGAACATTGATATGCAGAACGGTCTCTATTGGAGTCCGTGGTCACCGTGGCTTGGGGTTGAGGCATCAAAAACGATCGCCCTTCCCGAAGCTCTCGGGAATGGAGCCACCAAAGTAGGGAGTCCCTGCAAACTCTGCTGAGGGGAATCGGGGAGTCCAACGGATGTTGAAGGATGGACCACTGGACCTGTAAGGTCCATTGAAGAACCCTCATGTTCAAGCGGACTAGTGGTGAAAGGTTGATAGCAGCTGCCATGGACCCTAGGGTTCTCAGGACTAATTCCGCTGGTGGAGCCGGAGATTGTAGAAGTGCTAAGACATGGAGAGTCTGCTGTCAAAAAGGCCTTGGACTGAAGTGTGTCTATTCTGGCCCCTATGAAATCCAGGACCTGAACAGGCTGAAGGGATGATTTTTTGTAATTTATGGTGATCCCCAACTGACGGGCCAAGAGTAGGAAGCAATCCCTGGCTGAGCATAGTGGATACTTGGTGGGAGCGGCGAGGAGCCAGTCGTCCAGGTATGGAAAGACCTGTATTCCCTGAAGTCTCAGGTGGGCCGCTACAACTGCCAAGACCTTGGTGAACACCCTGGGGGCTGTGGTGAGGCCAAAAGGGAGGACCCTGAACTGATAATGACTGACCCCCAGTTGAAAGCAGAGAAATCTCCTGGATCACCTGTCCATGAGAATGTGGTAGTATGCATCCTTGAGGTCTATGCAGCACATCCAGTCATTCTCCTGCAGAAGGGGGAGAATAGACTGAAGAGTGACCATCCGGAATTTCTCCTTGGCAATGAACAGGTTCAATGGAGACAGGTCGAGAATTGGTCTTAAGCCCCCCGTCTTTTTTGGCACCAGAAGGAACCTGGAGTAATTGCCCGACCCAGACTGTCCTGGGGGGATGTGCTGGATGGCCTTTTTCCTTAGCAGCTTCTTTATTTCTGAAGCCGCTGCCTCCCTCTGACTGGGTGGAACATCGGGGAGGTGCCTCAACCGAGGGGGAAGATTTATGAAGGGGATAGAGTAACTTCTGGGTATTATTCAGAGCACCCAGTGATCTGTAGAGATGGACTCCCAATGTGCTAGATGTTCCGAGAAATGCCCCGCCGACTGCCTCCCGAGAGGAGCAGTCAGGCAACCCCTCAGGGTTGCTGTGCAGGTCGGTCAGAGAAGGGTTCCCTCGACCCAAAATTCTTCGGCCCCCCCTCTGCCTCTGGGCCGGCATCCACCTTGTCCTCCTCTGCCTCTGAAGGACGAAGGGTCCGGAGCAGAACGGAACTGCTGAGACTTCTGGAACCACGTCTTCTTTTGTCCTCTCTGGTTCCTGGAAAAGGACCATTGTGGAGCCGAGAAGCGGATTCCGATGGCAGACAGCGTCTTCCCGTCTTTCTCGGTCTGCAGCAGCATATCGCGGATGGTCTTGCTGAACAGCAAAGAACCGTCAAAGGGAGCGTTCGCGAAGGATGCCTTGAAGGGTTCCGCAAAGTCGCAAAGTCGGAGCCAGGCGTGACGCCATAAGGCGATACCTGCTCCGCTGGCTCTAGCCGCCCTCTCCGTGGCATGGGAGAGAAGCCGCATAGAAGTGTTGGATATCGATTTTAGAGTGGCCATGCGAGCCAAGAAAGTTAGTTTGTCCTCAGCCGCCATGGACTCCGGCGGAGACCCAGCGTACTCTTTTATATGATCCCGCTGAAGCCTAATCACGTGTGCCAAGTAATTCAGTGGCTGAAGCAAACATCCACTTTCCGATGTGATCCATCGTCCGAGACTACTTGTCGGGAGGATGGACCGAGGAACTATCCTGTGCCAGTTCCTTCTTGGTAGCAGCTGCCACCACCATGGCATCTATCGGGGAACCTTTACTCCACGCTGCCTTGTCTGTCGGGGGGCTAAGGATCTTATCTGGTCTCCTAGGGATTGGCTCCACAGTGTCCGGCTTCTTCCATGCCCTGGTAATAATTAGGTCTACCAGGGGGTCGGCCGGAGGGAACACCCAAAAGGTAGACGGGCCTGCGTCAAATGCCTCCAGAAACACTGACTCATCCGAGAAAGGCTTCTGGGCCGACCACCCCCTCTAATACGCAGCATCTCCATAATGTCTCCAAAGGAGACGTCCTCGGGGGGTGACCTGGGGGAACCTTCCTCTTCCTCCAAGTCAGTGTCTTCCGTGAGGGACTCAGGGGAGTCCAAGTGCCTCCTTTTACACTTTCGTTTGTGAGGGACCTCCTCGGTGGGACTGTCCGAAAAGGGCTCAGCAACAGGGTCATGCTCCTCTACAGGAACTAGCTGGGGCGTAGACGCAGGCTGTCCCTGGGGCTGGATGATGGAAGACAGGCCCATCTGCGAGGGAATGGCGGGTGGAGCCATAGCACGAGCCGGGGACCTCGAACCCTTCGAGAGCACCCTCTCCACCACGTCGAAAGCCGAAGGTGAACCACTCTCCCTGGGATCCGAGAGCAGCCCCCTCGGATCGGACGTGTGGGTCAGCGCCGGAGCCGAAGCGATTGGACCCAAAAGGGAAGTGCGCTCCGACTGCATCGGCGCCGAAGACACACAAACCCCTGTGGATCTGAGGCTTGGCTCCCGGCCCTGAGAGCTCGGATCCGGAAAAGGACCCAATAAACTCAAGGGTAAGGCCAGCATCGAAGTAGCGATTACTATCGGCACTGACTCCCCGGCACCGAGGTTAGCAATGGGAGCAAAGAAGGGGGCCGAGCCCCCCCCCCCCCCGGAGGGAGGGGGAGGCAAAAGCACTCCCATCTGCATCTGGGCCTGAAGAAAGCGACGCATCATCCGGTCCATGTCTGCGTCGGAAAGGCTCCTCATAGACCTAGAAGAGGCCGCCAAGGCTGGCCGGGAAGGCCTGGATGACCTCAAAGGTGGCTGGGACTCCTCCTCCGGCTCCGGAGAGAAACGTAGGGAACGGAGCCAAGAGGGGGAGGACCCAGGGACCTTCAAGGGGGAACAGAGCTGCTTAGCCGGCGGGGCCAAAGGGGCTAAGTCGGCCCACCGCTTGTGGCTCCTATGCCTTTCTCTGTCTCTCTCTTTCTCCCTCTCTCTATGTCTCTTCTCTTTTTAGCAGAGTCCCTTTCTCCCAGTGGGAGGTTGAGTCCTAGCCAGGGAAGGAGGAACTGATGGCTGAACAGCCGCAGCCGCGACTGGCGCCACTGAGGGAGAGGAGGAAGAAGTAGAATCCGTGGGTAAAAGACCCACTAGGATGAACTTGTTCCTCCTGTCTCTCAGAGCCCGGGGGTTAAAGGCAGCACATATCTGGCAGCCTGATGTTAAATGAGCAACCCCCAGGCAAAGAACGCACTGAGTGTGGCCATCGGCTGGGGACAGCTTATGACCACATTCAAAGCATTTGGAAAAAATGGCCTTAGGGCCCTCGGCCATGACGAACACAATTACACTCCCTAACACACAGATAAGGGGAAGGGGAATACAATAAAATTAAACTAAACTAAATTAAACTAGTCCAAGGGATCTAAAACACACACACACACACAGACTTTAACTGCAAAGTAAGGTAAATAATATAGAGCAATTTCCTACACTTTCTCTTACCTAATAGCCAGGAGCTCGTCACTCATGCTTATAGAAGCCATGGCAAACGAGATCTGAGGACTGGAGGGAGGTAGCAGGGTATTATGGGTAAGGGGGAGGAGCTTGGAGCTCGGATCTCTAGCTTGGAAAGCTGCCGGCTCGGATCCAGGACGGATCAGATACCCACAGGTTGCTGATCAAATGAAGTTAACTACTTCAGATCAGCTAATCCCAAAGACCCGGGATGACAAGAAACAAAAAGCTGATCAGATTTCCTGATAGCCTTAGTCTCATCCAAATAAAATCTGAGTTGTCTATGCATACCCAAGGTGTGTAGTACCTTCTCGCTAGCAGATTGTGGAGAAGAGAAAAAAGTAGGCAAATTAATAGATTGATTAAGTGACAACTCATTCACTAACTTTGGCATAAAAGCAGGATTACTATGCAAGGACACCCTGTCCTTATGAAAAACCAAAAAAGGAGGATAAGCCATAAAGGCTTGAAGCTCAGACACCCATCTGGCTGAAGTAAGGGCTAACAACAAAACAGTCTTTCAAGAATAGTGTTGCAAGGAAGCTGAAGCCACAAGCTCAAAAGTAGCCACAGTCAATTTTTCCAAAAAAAAATTAAGATCCCAAGAAGAAGGAACAGGCTTCCTAGGAGGTCTAAGGTGAAGGACGCCTATTAGAAACTGTTTTGCATCAAACCTAGATGTTAAAGGAGGAGCTAAAGGCAGACAAACAGAAATAGGTAATAGGTGGGACTTAACAAATGAATAAGCCAACCTAGCATAGAGCAATTCACACAAGTAAGAAAGAATCACAGGAACACCCACCCAGAGTGGATCTAGGTTATGTGAAAGACACCAGACAGAAAACCTCTTCCATTTGGATATGTAATATTTCCTAGTATTGGGTTTCCTGGCTTTATGCAGAACCCTAAGCACGTCCTCAGAGAAAAGGTGTCTGTAAAGAATCAGAATCCTATCACCCACAGAGACAGGTGAAGACTGGATAGGTGGGGATGGATTAAAGAGTCCTTGTCTTGTGTGAGTAGGTCCACCCTGTGAAGTAACTTGTGATGATTGCCCTTGGCTAAATGCAGAAGAATAGGGAACTAATGCTGTTTTGGCCAAAAGAGAGTCAACATCAAGACTTTGTGTTTGTCCTGTTGAATCTTGAACAGAACTTTCAAAATGAGAGTGGAGGGGGATGCATAAAGAAACATCCCCTTCCAAGAAAATGAGAGTGTCCACCTTCCAAACCAGAGGACTTGGGACTCTGGCACAAAATTGAGGAAGTTGTTTGTTCAGAGGGGAGACAAACAGATCTATTTGATGAGTAGCCCACATGTGGACAATGTCCAGAAACACATTCCTGTGAAACATCCATTCATGGGATTAAGTCAAGGACCTACTTAGAGTGTCTGCCACAAAGTTCTGACCTGAGGGAATATAAACCACTGGAAGAGTCACATAATACTGAACCGCAAGCTCCCATACCATGAGTGCTAGCCTGCAAAGAAGGTAAGATTTTGTTCCCCTCTGTTTGTTTACATACCACAGGACTGTGGTGTTGTCTGTAAATACTTTGCAAGGCCCTGGGGAGAAAAGAGGATGGAAGGCCTGGATGGAAGTGCCAGAAGAAGTGCTCTCATCTCTTTAAAGTTGATGTGCTCCTTCTGCTGAACAGGAGCTCAGACCCCCTGCACTTTCATTGAGCCAAAGGCTGCTCTCCAACCTACTTCAGAGGTGTATGTGAACAGTACTTGAAATGAAAGAGGTGGATGGACAGGAAGGCCTGGGTGCAGGGACAACTCCTGAATCCACCAATTAAATTCCCTCTTTAGACAGGGAAGAAAAGGAACAGTAAATTTTAGGGGATGTGCATGTTGTTGGCAGACTGATTTCAGAAACCACTGAAATTTCCTCATGTGGAGTTTGACTAGAGGTAACATGGGGATGGTGGACGATAGAAATCTCAGAAACACTCTGGATGTGACAGAGGTCAGAGGAAGAAGAGTTTGAAAGAAGGTAACAAAAGTCAATGCCTTTGGTGGAGGCAGGGATGCCAGCAAAGGCACTGTCTAAAGAATCCTGCACCATAGGAAAACATCATCTTGAGAAGGGATTACAGAGGACATTTTTAAAGTTTATTGTGAACCCTAGACTTTGCAAAAGAGCAATGGCAAACTGAAGATTTTGTCATAAGGTGTCTGGAGAGGATGCTTGAAAGAGGAGGTTGTCCAAGTAAGGAAATACTTGGATGCCTTGAAGCCTGCAGAAATCGATCACAGGAGCTAGATATTTGGTGAATGCCCTTGGGGCAGTAGAGAGGCCAAAGGGCAAAGCAGAGAAAGTACAGTTGTGTACACTTACCATAAATGTAGATGTTCAAGTGTATTCACTGTTGCAGTCATCACATTTGGGTTATCCCTGCCAGGGTACCCCTCAGCCGGCCTGAATACCAGAGGCTTAGTATTTCTGTGTTGGTTGCTGTCGTTTCAGGACTGACGTCAGGTCATCAGTAGTATAAAGTAAGGCAGCTGACGCCATTATATCAGTTTTTCTTGTCCTAACCTGTCAGGAACCCCAAGTGGGAGCCAGATTCTGGTGGAAGAACCCCACCAGTAGAAAGTAAATACCAATATGTCCCTTGTAAGGAAAGAGAAGAAAGAAAAGGGGGGTGGAGGGAGGGAAATCAGGACTGCAACAGTGAATACACTCGAACATCTACATTTATGGTAAGTGTACACAACTCTACTATGTTCTTCTTGTTTCACTGTTGCAGTCATCACATTTGGGTTGATTTCCCAAGCTGAGGAAATGGGTGGAGACAGTCAAGGAAACTAGGGGCTGGCTAGGATGCCCTGCAAGACTGCAGAGGTAAACCATGCCCTGAATTTGGAGAAGATAGGCAGGTGGTAATGTTTGATAAAGGTGTGAACAGATGTCCAGGTGGCAGCCTCCAGGATGTCCCTGGTGGGGACTCCTCTGAGGAAGATTGTAGAGGTGGAGGCTGCTCTGGCGGTGTGAGTCCTGACCCCCTGGGGGGAGGCTTTCCATGTTGCTTGTAGAAGAAATGGATGCAGTGTGTTATACATTTGGAAATGGTTTGTTTGGAGATGACTTTGCCTTCTGCCCCTGCAGCAAACCTAACCAGCAATTGATCAGGCTTTCTGAAGGAAGCCTGTCTAGATAGAATACGAGCTGTCTGTGCACATCTAGAGAGTGGAGGATCCTTTCCCCTCTTGTTCTGTGGGTTAGGGAAAAAGGTGGGCAAATGAATGGATTGGTTGAGAGCCATGCTGGACACCACCTTGGGCATGAAGGATTGGTTAGTCCTGAGGGATACCTTGTCAGCATAGAAGATGATGAAGGGTTCCACAGCCATGACTGCTTGAAGCTCGGAGACCCTTCTGGCTGTAGTGATGGCCAGAAGAAAAGCTGTTTTCCAGGAGAGAAATTTTAGCTCTGCTGAAGAGGCTGGTTCGAAGGGGGCATGTTGAGCTTTTCCAACACAGAGTTAAGGTCCCTAGCTGGGGTTGGTGCTCTTCTGGGTGGCCTCAAGTTGCTAGCCCCTCTTAGGAACTATTTGATCAGAGGGTGTGAGAAGAGGGGCCGCCCAATTGGGAAATGAGCAGATATAGCAGAGGCATGAATTTTAATAGAGGAAAAAGACAGACCACTGTGTAGCAGGTCAGCTAAGTAATCCAAGATGAGAAGGAGGGAGGGCTGTGCCGTATTGGCTCCCTTAGCCTGAATCCAGGTGCAGAACCTTTTCCATTTGTCAGCTTATGATTTTCTAGTGCTAGGGCGTCTGGCCTCACGTATAACATCTAGAACCTGTTTACTGAGGTAGGCAGATTGATCGGGGGTTAGGGAATAAGCCAGGCTGCCAAACTGAGGATCTACAATTGGGGATGCATGAATTCTCCTTCTCTCTGGGTCAGGAGGGTTGGAATCTGAGTGAGATGCCATGGTGGCAGTGGGGACAGGCTGCGCAGCAGTGGGTACCAGTGCTGGCAAGGCCAGTCTGGAGCAATAAGAATTGTCCTTGGTTTTTCCTCCTTTATTTTGAGCAGTACCCTGGGGATGAGAGGTAGTGGAGGAAAGGCATAGACCTATAGAGTGACCCAGGGGAAGGACAGGGCATCCACTTTCCAAGCCATGCATTGATGCTCCCTGGTGCAGAACTTGCTGAGCTGATGGTTGGTGTGGGAGGCAAAGAGGTCGACCTTCGGGGTGCGCCATTTCTGAGTTATTAGGGTGAAGGTTCTTTTGTTGAGCTGCCACTTGTGTGGGTCCAGAAGATTTCTGCTTAAGTGGTCTGCTAGAAAGTTTTGAGAACCTGGTAGGAATTGTGCTAACAGGTGGAGTTGCATGGAGGCGGTTGTGTGCCAAAGGGTCATGGCCAGCCTGCACAGAGGGTAGGAGTGAGTCCCTCCCTGGTTGTTGACATACCACATCACAGTGTTGTGGTCTGTTTTGATCAGGAGAGCCCCTGGGGAGAGAGAAGGGGCTTGAAAGCTGTCAAGGTGTGCTGGACAGCTATCATCTCTTTTTGGCTGATGTGCAGATGGATTTGCTGTGGGCTCCATTGGCCCTGTATGCACCTAACATCCAAGTGTGCACTCCAGGCATAGTCTGATGCGTCTGTGGTGAGGGTCTGGTGAGAAAGGTAGTCCCTTGTTGTGGGAGCATGCTGTTGCCCACCAAAATAAATCTTTTCTGAGGCAAGGTACAATGGGTATAAGAGTCTCCAGGTCTTGAGAGTGTTGACACCAAAGACTTTTTAGGTACCATTGAAGTTTCCTCATATGCAGTCTGGCATATGGAATGAGTAGAATGCAAGATCCCATGAACCTCAGAGCTTGCAGGATTTTCCTTGCAGATAACTGGGATCTGGTGGCTAGTTGAGAGAAGTAGGCTGTCAGGAAAGTTTGCTTTTCTGGTGTAAGGAATGCAATCTGGGATGCTGTGTCCAGGCTTACTCCCAAGAATATAATCCTTTGGGTGGATACCTGTTTGGATTTCTTTTCATTGATGGTGTACCCTAGGGAGGTTAGTAGGGACTTTACAAAGGCCAGGTGCTTCAGCAGCTTTTCTTGGCTATCTGCCTGAATTAGGCAGTCATCTATGTATGGGTAAATCTGGATATTCCTTTGTCTGCAAAAGGCAATGGCCGGTGCCAGACATTTTGTGAAAACTGTGGGAGCAGTAGATAAGCCGAAGAGAAGTGCAGACAACTAAAAGTGCAGAGACCCTGGCCTGAAACAGAGATATTTTCTGCATGATTCCCTGATAGGAATGTGGAGGTAGGCCTCTTTTAGGTCTAGGGTGGCTAGCCAAACAACCTTGGAGAGCATGGGTAGCAGCTGCTGGAGAGTGAGCATTTTGAATTTTGGTATCACCAGGAAGGTGTTTAGAATGGATAGATCGAGGATGGGGTGCCAGGTGCCCTCTTTTCTGGGTACCAGAAAAAGTCTGGAGTAGAAACCTTGGCATTTCTGTTCTGCAGGAACGTGCTCTATTGCCCTCATAGACAGCAGGGAAAGGACTTGCTTTTGCGCCTCTGCCCACTGGTTTCAAGATAGATCTGGGAACCCTTTTGGAGTTGGAAGGGTGTGGAAAGAAAATCTGTATCCCTAGGACACAATGTTGAGAACCCAGTGGTTGTTGGTAATTGTGGCCCAGGTGCTTGCATGAAAGGAGAGTTTTCGTCCTAGGGGTAAGTGAATGTGGGCAGAAGGAGGTGGTGGGGGAGGAGAGTCATTGTGAGTTCTTACCATAAGGGGGTGGCTTAGACCTCCCTGTTTTTGAAGTGGAGGAAGTCCACTGTTTAGATCTATGCATTCCCTGTGGCTGCTGTCTGGGGGGTCTGCTTCCATGGGGTCTGGGCTGAACTGATTTGGTGGGAGCAGGAAAAGACCAGTGCTTGGAGGGACAATGCCTGCTGAACCTGGGTGGCTGGACCTGTAAGAAATCCTTAACTGTCTGCATAGATTTTGCTTTTTCTTCCATCTTTTTTAAGACCTCTTCAGACTTAGTGCCAAATAAGTTGTCTTTATGCAAGGGTGCATCCAACAATTTAGATTTAACATGGTCTGACAAGGGCTGTTTCTTAAGCCATGCATGTCTTCTAAGGACAGAACCGTTTACTGCTGCCCTGCAAGAAGCTTCTAGGGTGTCAAAACCACAGTGCAAGGTGTGTTTAGTTACCTGACTGGCAGAATGCATTAACTCCTGTAACTCTTCAGATTCTGCACAAGCAGGAAAGGAAGACATTTTTTGTTTGAGGAGTTCCAGGGTATGTTGTTGAGGTTTTAGCATATGGAACTCGCAATTTAGTGCTCCGATAGCAAGAATAGCAGAGGTGTATACTTTTTTACCCCATCTGCCTATGCTTGTGAATCCCTATCTGAGGGGTTGGGATTCTTAGCAGAGGTTCCTTTAATTCCTTTAGACCCTTGACAAATTACCTCAGGGTCAGCAATAGGATTTTTAAAAATAAATTTGTGTGAGTCAGGGACTCTGTAATACCTGTCTGGTTTTCTGGGCGCAGGAGGGAGGGTGTCAGGAGTCAAACTGGATTCCAGAAAAACATCCTCTACAACATCCAGGACTGGGGAATGAACAGAGGTCTGTACTGTGGAAGATCTAAGAATTCCCTGAGTCTCTTTTTAGACTGAGGGTAATCCTGACTTTGCCATTGGAAATGCTCCCTTAAGGTATGAAGGGTTTCCCCAAAGGAAAAGTCCTCTGGGGGAGAGGCTGAAGGAATGGAATCATCTGCATCAGAATCCTCATAAGCAGAGAGGGGTTGCATGTCTTCATATTTAGATGCATCAGAGTCATCAAACTCCTGTTCAGACAAAACTACAGGGGACAGATCTCTTTCTTTTGGAAGGGGTAGCTTGGCTTTCCCTGATCAGTATGATAAGGTCTTCTGCCATTTTAAGCATTTGAGACTGAGGCAAGGAAGCAGGTGCCCGAGATTGGGTCGTCAGTTTCTTGGGTGTGGTTCTCACCCTGGGCCTAAGAAACTCGGTAGTTTTCAAAAGAATGGTAGACACGAAAGATGTCATCAGTTTGTGTCGTGCATCGGTAGTGTGAAGGACTTCCTCGGAAGCCGGTGTCTGTTCAGTGGCTCCAGACTCATCCAAGGGAGAGACAACCACAGGATCCTTAGTCGAAGAAGAGTTTTGCAGCATACCGGACTGCAAAAGGGTCTCAGTAGTGGCCTGCGAATCCACAGAAGCAGGCATCAGGGGCTGCAAAAGCGCCTCATCGAGGACCGCAGAACTGATGACTAGCTTAACGGAAGCATCATCGGTAGGTTTGGACATGTGCGGTCTGTCTCTGTCTTTATCTTGACGTTTTTGGAAGATCTGTGTCGGATGGCTTACCGAAGCCATATCGGAATTCGAGGACTGTAATCAAAAATATCTAGCTACAATAAGGGCCTGAGGATGTATAGTTCTGGTGTTGAAGAAAGCACAGAAGTGACAGTGGGGGACGTCGTGGTCTGGGCCTAAGCAAGTGATGCAGTAAGAATGAAAGTCTCGGTGTGGTATTTGCTTTCCACAGGCGAGACAATTGTTAACTTTTTCTGACATTGGTTAATGCAAGAAAAAGGGTTGGGAGGGTGGCCTAATGGTTAAGGTGTTTGCCTTACAAACACAAGGTGTGGTGTTCGAGTCTCACAAGGGATAATTGGCTAGGCTTAAAATGGCTCGCAAGGGCAGTTAGCTTAGTACTAATCTATGAACCTATCTATGAACCTATGAACCTAACGGGGTGCTTAGCTTTAGAAGACTTCAGCTTCAGTTTAGAAGATGAAACTCAGGTAGCGGCCGACCGGCACTTGTGTGAAGTGCTTCTTCTTCCGTGGCAAGAAAGACTGATGTAATGGCATCGGCTGCCTTACTTTATACTACTGATGACCTGACGTCAGTCCTGAAGCGACAGCAACCGACGCAGAAATACTAAGCTTCTGGTATTCGGGCCAGCCGAGGGCTACCCTGGCAGGGATAACCCAAATGTGATGATTGTAGCAGTGAAACACGAAGAACATCTGAAAATGCCAGGAAGCAACAGAGAAACATAAACATTTCCTGAAAATGGAATGAATAGGTAAGTGAAGGTAGGCATCCTAGACATCCAGAGAAGCCATGAAAGCTTGAGGAAGAAGTAAAGGAAAAAAGGTCTTAAGAGACAACATGCAAAAGGAAGGAATTTTTAGAAAGGTATTCAGGTGTGAAAGATCCAGAATGGGTCTCCAAAGACCCTCCTTTCTGGGCACCAGAAGCATCCCTGAATAGAACCTTTTTCCCTTTTGACCCTGTGATACCTCTTGAATTTCCCTGATTTAACAGATCTTGAAGTACTTCAGGGAAGAAATGTAACTGTTTTCAAGGTGGCTGAAGAATGCCCAAGAAGGGAGGAAGGGATTTCCAAACCATGAAATACCCTTTCTGGATTATAGAAAGAATTCATGAATCTTGTGTTATGCTTGTCCAAAGTAGAAGAGACAGAGAAAGACGAAGGGAAAGAGGAATGATATTGTGAGAAATGTGATAGACACTACCTGGCTTGTCAGGAAAGGGCTGCTTCTGACCAAGAGAAACCTGAGTAGCCTTAGGCATAGGAGCCCTCCTTCCAGTTTTCTTACTTTTAGGAAGAGGACAAGCATGTCTTCGAACAAAAGCTGGTTTGGAAGGATAATTTCTTTGGAACTTAGGCACAGGTGAAACCAAAAGATGTTTCAAGTCCTGTAACTCCTTGTTTTTCTCCTGCAAGGACTTAAACAAATCAGCAGCAGCAGTACCAAACAAACCATTGTTATCCAAAGGAGCATTCATCAACTTACCTTTTATGTCACCTGGCAGAGGTTGAAGCCTTAGCCAGGAATACCTCCTCAGTACAAATCCTGAAGCAGCACTTGACAGAATGCCGAGCTACCTGAGAGGAAGCCCCTACCAAAGACAAGGCTAAAGTTTTCTTCAGAGAATCTGGAATGTCAGAAATAGCATGAGTAGTCCAGGAAAGGAGAGCCAAAACATATCTAGTCATATGGGCTTGGTAATTAATAGCATGAAAGGCAAGAGTGGCAGACGTATAGACCTTCTTTCCCAGTCTTTCCATAGACCTGCTTTCCTTATCTGATGGAAGAAGTTTAGTGCTGGGCAGTAATTTACAAGCCTTATCTGAAGCTACAGAAACCACTGAAGGGTCAGCAGATGGACACTTGTAAAGAAATATGCAATCTTCAGGCACCTTGTACAAATGGTCGGGCTTCTTAGGAGCAGGGGGCTGAGAATCTGGGACCTGAGATGCTAAAGAGAAAGCATGCGGTAGATCAGGAAAAACTGGGGAAACAGCAGATGGTGAAGGAGACTCCATTTGTAGGAGCTCATAATATCTCTTTTGCACATCAGAAACTTGGGAGCAATCCCACTTGAAGTACTCCCTCATCTTAGCAATTATATCTCCAAAAGTAATCTCCTCAGCAGGAGATTCCGGACTAATAGATTCCTCTTCAGGAGATTCATATTCTAGAGGGGAAGGAATCTGGGTGGAATAAGCCAAGGCCGAGGAAACCTCCTCATCAGATGAATCCTGGTCCCTAACTCTCTTTTGAGGGGAAGATGTCCAAGGAGGAGCAGGGACAGAGACACCCAAAGGATGCTTCAGAGCCATACGGGCATTAAATAAGCCACTCACTTTGAGGGTCCCTGGGTGAAGAAACATGCTTTGTTTTTTGCTTCTTTTTTACATGGAGGGCCGTCTTGTGAAATGTGGAAGGACCCGACGTCAACGTACACTCAATAATAGTCATCAGAATCTCCTCCCTCACCAGAATTTGTGGAACACCCCTAGGCCCTTCTCTAATAGGTCTTGGTTCCTCCTGACCATCTGAAATGGGCATCTGCAGTGCCTCCGAGAATATGTCTGTCATTGGACCCATGGTGGCCTCTGAAATGGCTCCAGCCAAGGAAACAGACCCCGGATCTGGCCAAACCTCTGGGCTTTCGTCAGCCTCTAGAGAAACATCCAACATGGGAAGTGCAGCAGAAGAGTCTGACCTTGTTTTTTTTTGGCCTTTCTCTTCAGTGAAGACTCAACATCAGGTCTAGAAGTTCCCTCCATAATGTCTTTCACTAAAAGTTTAAAACATTGACTTTCCAAGTAAACAGCAAGACAGGAAGGATGACTTTGTAAAGTGTTAGGCACAAAGTCCTGACAAATACTGCAGGTTTTACAATCATGAGTTGGACTTAAGCAAAACAAGTACTACTCATGACTATCTTTATGTAGAATTTGTCTTCTACATTGGCATTTGCCTTTTCTGGATGACACGTAAAAACCCACAGCAAACAAGCAGCAGTAAATAAGAAAAGAACCCCCCAATGGGGCACTTATCTGAATGGTGTGATACACCAGCAAACAACTCGAGTGAACAGACTGGCAATCGAAGGTGGCATTTGAACTGGCAGCAGAGAAGTTCTGAGAATGGTATGTCCGGACATCTCTTTTATGTCCTACATATGTGAGGAGCATACGTGCGATGTATGGCATACCTAAGGTAGTAACAGGCTTTGGTATACTGGTCGGATGTCGGGACGTCCTTGACAGGAGATCCCTCATGTTAGGAATACTGCAACAGTAGAAGAGAGGGACATCTATAAGAATTAGTCACATGAAATTAGAAAGGATTGGGAAGAGGGAATGGATAAGCAATTCACAAAGAAACAATGGGGGATATATGTTTTTCTCCCAAATATTCAACAAAATCTAAAAGATTTAGGATTTTTGCTTGGAAATGTTTACATAGATATTTTAATACCCCAAGTAGACTCCAGAGAACTTTTCCTCAGGTAGACAGCAAATGTTGGAAGTGTGATAGGGAACAAAAGGTAACTGGGAATATATTTTCTGGGAGTGTAATGAGTTGACAGGCCAAAGATTCTCTACAGACAACTCTAACAGAAATATTGGGTAAGCAAATTGGTGTAACTAGGGAAATGATTTTTCTGAGCTATGATACAAAATCGGAATTGCCTACACAAAATAAGGCCTTGCTGAGTCTAATTATGGCGGCTGCCACAAAAGCAATTACTAAAAAATGGGATTCAAAATCTAAACCAACTGTACTAGAAGTAGTGACTATAGTAACAGAGATAAAACAACTGGAATTAGGATCTTTAGGGTAGGAGCAAATTACATAGGAAAAAATGGGAGTTGTGGGAGCAATATATATATGGGAGGAATAAGGTTTAAAAGAAGTCAGGATTTTAATCAGCTTACAGGGGAGGAATGGGGTTTAAAAGAAGGCAGGATTTTAATTAGCTATGTAATGTCTGACTGATAATGATTGGGTAGATTATAGTATATAATGTTTACACCTAAATTA